>NW_022196897.1:92827841-92877607 GCF_008632895.1 Mastomys coucha
AGCTGTTTAGTAGCTCCAATTAGCCTTGATTTTTATTTTAGAGTGAGTTGGTTCAGGAATGCAACCTCTGTGAATCTTTGACAGCTGTTTGCTTACATGGATAGGTGGACAAAGACTGTGTGGTGTCACTAAAACTGGCTAAAGGCTTTGTGCAAAGTCACACATATAAGGGCTAGTTCTGCTGCTCTATCATAAATTAGAGAATTTTAGTCAAAGTTTTATATCCCATGCAAATCTCAATTTCTTTGTATAATAGAGGCAGAATAGTACCAATCATACAAAATGTTTAGATATACAGGATAAGCAGGACAACATGCATGCAAAGAGTGTAGAACATAGTAAGTGATGGTTTGGTCACTTAGTGAATATCCTGTGCCATGACGAAGTAGTCAATAAATATTTGTTCAATATTCTGAATGAGTATTGTCATGGAGTGGCTTTTATTCAGCTGAATTATTGCTATGATTTAGTAGTTTCTGTTCCTGATACCTAAGAAATAAAGATGCTCATGAAGACTTCAGGCATATAAATGTTTAAAACTTTCTGGACCATAACAAAAATAAATAGCCAATGACATATAGAAGCATACTTTGCAAAGTTGCCATGTGATCCAATAAAAATATCCAAGCTTTGATACAACCATTATCTTTAGTACATTACTCAGTCTCATCTTTCAACACCCTGGAAGCATTCCATAGCTACTGTGGATTGATCTTACAAATTGCTTTTGGAAACTGGTCCCAAGATCTTATACCCTACGCCCTCAGCCCTGATTCTACCATTCTCTAGAACATCCTTCTAACAGTAAGTCAATCCCCTCTTTCTGGCACCTGTAAGACTGCACAGGGACCTAACCTATTTTGGAATAAAAAATGATTGCTTTCAGTTTTGGAGAAGTTAGTCTCTCCCATTTTCCAGAAAGAGCTCCACTTTGGAATGACTTGGATCATGTAGCTTCTCTAGGTGTCCGTAGGAACTTTCCTCTGTTCCTCCACCTACAGGGTGGAGGTGGGGCAGGGAAGGGGTGGCCGTGGAGGTTCAGGATAAGTTTGTTTTTGTCATAATCTCAAGGTGCACTGACTGGAAGAAGACAGGAAAACCAGATCCCGCACTAGCGTTTATGTGTTTGTTCCCCCTTAACTAATTACATTTCAGCCCCCACCCCATTATTTTAAAAATTAAGCAACTAAAGCAGTCTTCCAGGTGTCTTTCCCCGCTTCAGCAGCGACAGGGTAAGTACGGTGCACACACAGGAGCATATCTATAATTCAGCTCAGGAAGATTTCCCTGAATAATTAATTGGGAATCACAAAAGAAGGAAGCCCAATAGGGCCCATGAACAAAGCTGCCCGAGAGTACAGCAACCCAGGTGCCAAACGACCAGCCCAGGATGGATCTGCTCCAGTAGTTGGACCTGTGACTGCTTATTCGATCCATGAGGGGTCCTGAGGGAGATGCCCCAAGACCCAAACCTAACCATCACCTTGATCCCCTATGTCCCTCCCACAACTCCCCACTGTCTCAGAGCAAACCTTTCTTGTATACACACATCTATGTCCCAGAGACATCCACAAACTAAGCACCAAGGAAACCACCGAAAGTTTATCTGGCGTGGGGTTACCTTCCTAGAGACACACTTAGCTGCTCAGGGGATAGGTAATGTAGAATACTTTTAAAAAAAAATGTGGATGGCAGTAAAGTTTGGGACACTAATATCAAGCCTCCCCAATGGCACACATGGAATCTCTGGTTAAGTTTCAATTATTTTTGCAGCAACAGTTTCTCAGAGGGGGGTCATCTCAGCCTTTCAAAACCTCCAGTCTAGGCCATTTTTAAGTTTATTCATAACCCTCCAATCTCCCTCCTGTTGTGACTTGAGTCTCCTGTGCACAGGAGCCTTCACCTAGGGTCAGACTTCACATTCGACCAGTCTCTAATACATGGTCTAATACCTAGGTAAAGTTGATCTTTCTCTGTGCCTGGAAGGCCGCCTGACCAGCAGCTGAGGCTGCAGACTCTTAGTGTTCCAGGCACGCTGAGACTATGCCTGGGGTGTACTCACAAGGGAAAGGAGTGTTTCTGGACCTACCTGCAGTCTCGTCGGAGATGCACCTGAGCCCTACTACCGCACCTCTAGGGGTAAACAGCGCACCAATGTCTGGGGAGATAAAAGATCAGGGTAGGGAGGGAAAGCAGCCCCAAGCTATCCACCCCATTTTATGCACTGCATCTCCCATCGAAGTTCCTCTCTCCCAGCTGCTCTAGTGGCACCTGTGCTGTGGTCCTGGACTTCTATTCCAGCTCCTACAGGACACATCTGCCTCCGGGATTTGCTCCTCGCTTGGGGGGTGATATCCAAGTGCTCCTGGGATAGTTTCCAGAAGCTAAGCAGTCGTGGGGGCTGGGCCGATGGGTGGGGTCGCAGCGTCGTGACTGTGCCCGCCCAGCCACGCGGGGAGGCACCCCTAGTGACAGCCCCAAAGGCCACACCCTCGGTCCGGCCAGGCCCCGCCCCCGCCCGTGCGCGCTGGCAGCCTGGGGAGGCGTGTGCTGCTTCTGCAGCCAGCTAGAGAGCAAGACTGGGATGGATACTGGAGAAGGAATGCAGGCTTAACAAGTGATCGCTGCTGTCTAGGATTTTGAGTCTTTTTCGGAGAACCTTGACTTCCGTTCCCAGCCCAGGTCTGCTGTGCGGAACTCCAGAGGAACCAGAAATCTCCGGGGTCTACCTTGGGGCGTCCCCAGTCTCCACCTCTGGGTTCCAATAACGAGGACTCCGTGACACCCCCTACTCCTCGGCCAAGGAGATTGAACTTGTTCCGAGGATATTTGGGATCCTCCACCTGCCAAACCCGAGTGATTTTTTTGTACTGCGCTCCCACCCCCAGTGATTCTGCCCCTCCTCCAGCTGTTGCAGCTTGGAAAGGGGAAACAAATCACCGGGGGGTATTTTTTTTTCTTTCTATTTTTATCTTTTCGCACTTGCTGGGAATGGTAAGTATGAGATCTTTCTTATCTTTCCTTCACCTTACTCTTTTGGCTGTTGAGAAACTGTGGACATTTGAGGAATAAATAATATTGAGAATGTGACAGAAGGACATGAATGGAAGGCGGTTAAAAATAAACCAGGAGGTGGGAGAAGGGAGGTGCAGATGCTACGCGGCGCTCCAGGGGCAACCCAGGGGATGGGGCGAGTGCGCCCTGCTTAATGTGCCAGAGCGGGAACCCAGGTCTGGAGGCTAGGGCGCAATTAAAGATGTCGTTCCCCCAGTGATGTGGGGTTTAGATTCAGCATCATTTTCGTTTTGCCTGGTCCCAGCCTCACCATTCCTCTCCTTTGCGAACAGCTGATGAGCGGGTCTGTATTGCTGCTTCTCCCAACATTAGGATGGCATGCATTTTCAGTGTTTGAGCAGTCCCCAGAGACTGGATAAATGGTGTGCATTGAGTTGAAGTACGTGTTTCTTGGTGTTGGTTTTTCTGATTCTATCACCTTATTATGTTTTAATTTTTGTCCCTCTCTGCCCTTCTGCCAGATTTGGTTCAGGTACCACCCTAACACAGTTGCAGAAATTAGCATCTAGAAAGGAAAGCAGCCTTGTTGTTGTTGGGTAGGAAGGGAAGAGGAATGCTTGGTTGGTATTTGGGAGAATAGAAACAGGAATAGGTGCTCTGCAAAATCCTATTTAATGGTTTAATGGTGTTAAGAAAGCACAGGGGAAAGACCCTGTAAAGGTCTCTTGCATAAAGTCTGCTTGGTACTCCTAAGAAGAATACCTGGAGAAAGAGAGATTTTAAATCAGTTTGGTTTGTTGGAAAAATGGTTTGGTGGGTTTATAATCTCTCTCTCTCTCTCTCTCTCTCTCTCTCTCTCTCTCTCTCTCTCTCTCTTCCTTCCTTTCTTCCTTTCACTTTCTTTCCTCTATCTCCCCCTTTCCCACCTTGCCTCCCTGCTTCTCTCCCTCCCTCCCTCCCTTCCCCCTTTCCTTCTTTTTGTCTCTCTAGGATAGTGAGGTAACTAGTAGCCAATTGAAAGGAAAACAGTTTGCTTTTTGAATGTCAAAGAGTTAGAAAAAACAGTAATTAACAAGCCTAAATAAATAAAAGAATAAGGAAGCATTTGCTGTAGAGCAGAATGAAGGTGTTTCTAGAGTTTGTAGAAGTTACTGAGCTGGAAGACCCTCTAATTCATGATTCATGACCTTTGGGGAGTTACTTGGGTAGAAGAGACATCTCCACATTTGGAAATATATGGGTATGTCAGTTATTTAGGACTTAAGTGGTATCTATATAAACTGTTTTCGGGTGTTGAGAAGTTGAACACATTCTCAGGCTTTTTGGACTCTTCTAATCTTAAAAAGATGTTGACTGACATGCCACAGTAAAAGTAGTCATAGGGCGGTTTTGTATACAAGGCTTTAGAGATCTCACCTTTGTAAACACTTATGAATGTAAGATGATGTGACGAGTCAGACAGAAGAAGGAATGTCACTAGGAATAACTTCTAAGGTGTATTTTCTGGATTATTTTGGTTTCAACCAAAGATGTGTGTATGTGAGATACCCTGTGTTTGCTATTTCCCTGCTTGTCATATAAGTTATGGGACTCACACGAACAGCAAAGAGCAGCAGGTGCTCAAGGGTAGGATCCTGTTAATGGCTTCAGAAAGCCATTGCTCTCATGCTGCCCAAGTGTTTCCAATAATGGAAACTAGAGGATGCCCTGAATTCTACCTGTTATCATCATTTCCAAGTCTCTGGCTCATTTTCTGTATTCTTAGAAGTCCTCTTAGACAGAGTAAGTGGAGGAAGCATGTGGCCGGAGTTAGGGGCAGGTTTCCTAAGTCCTGGCTGAGGAGATGGAGTCAATGAACTTAGGAGAGCAAAGTAAGAGAAGAGGGTCAGGGAGAGCAGATGAGGTAGACAGATTGGGGTCTGCAAAAAATGTGTGGTGAACTGGAGAATGAGAGAGCAGGATACAATTAAGTGGGGGGTGAAGTGTGTACTCTGAATGCAACATCCACACACTTCAGAAGACTCTATCAGGTGAACATGAAGGCACTTCAAGGAGAGGGGATGGTTACTAAGAGAAGTGGGAACTGAGATCTGCTTCTAGGCTGTGGGTGGTAGGGAGTGTTCAGGAAGCTGGAGTAGAGGGGGAAAAAAAAACCAACAGGGGCATGTTTCATGGAGTGAGAGATGCCAGATTCACACAGGCATTGTCTGGTGTCGTAGTGCCCTGGACTGCCCAAGTTCTGTCTTTCCCCACCTCAGGCAGCGGCCAAGACTGAATTTTGGGGGTGGGTAGATAGATGACAACTTAGTTTAAATGCTGTGTTATCTGTAACTGCCATATCTGTTGATATTCATTATGTACATAGATAGTGTGCTATCCTGATAGCATCCATGATCTCCATTGATCCTCACCAAAGTGGGGTGAAGGAAATGGATTACGCTGTCTACATTTTATAGATTAGGTAATCGCTGATCATTCAAGTAGTGGAGTCTAAACTGAAGAAAAACTTTTTTTTTTTGTCCTCCCCTCACTTCTTTAATTCCAAGGAAAAGAAAAATGTAAGGGTACTTAATTCAGCAACATTTCATGAGTGAAAAATTTAAGGAGAATTCATTGAGATAAATGGATACTGGAAACAGCTGTAAAATCACAGCATCGCTGTTGTGGAATGAAGAGGATGCTATTGAGAATTAAGAGCTGGCATTGAGGGGGCAGAGGAAAGCAAGAACCGTGTGGGTTGAGAACGGACAGGACCAAAACAAATGAGTTGCCACAAAACAGACTGATCTGAACCCATGACAAAAGAAGAAAGCAAGGTGGATGTAGAGTGGGAGAGATTTTAGAGCAGACTGCCCTGTATTCTTGAAAAGTTATGGTCTCCTGGTGTGTGTTTCATGATTTGCCTGAGGACAAGAGAAGTGTATGTGGAGTAAAGGGTTGTTTGCTCTCTATGGTTTGATTCTTTTTTATTTTTCTCCTGTGCTTATTCCCCATCCCTCTTCAGGTGAAGTGCTTCTTCTGAGTGATTCTAGCCAAAGGACGCTCTTCGTTTCCTGCTTTTTATGGAGACCTCAGTGTTGAGTTTGCCTCTGCTGGAACCTCATCTACCACCTTCTCTACCTTCCGAGGTCTTTACCTCTATCTACAACCTGGCATTGTCTGTGGGTCCATGAAGGCTTTGATGACCTTAGAGGGAAGGTCTGGGAGTCCGTCCTCATAGACTGAGCAGCAATGGCTGGGCATATTTTAAGCCACGCTTTAACATGGGTCAAGCCATCAGTAGAAGGCAAGTGCTAAGACTAAAGACTTATTTGCATTTTATTTAAATTAGATGGACTGGGCTTTGGACAATTTCCATGCAAGAAAAAGTATATTTCATTTTCTAGGCACAACTTCTGACTGTCAGATTCTTGCTGTCTTTGAGTCTTGTAGCGTCATCAGCAGACCGCATCCCAGACAGACTTCCAGATTTGAACATCTACCCCCCAAAACGTAGGTGTTTGGGAGACCACATCATTTCATGACTTATGTTTAAGGAACACTAGGCTGTTGTCTAGACTAGGCAAGCTCTGGAAAGCAACGCTGAGTCTCTGAGAAGAGGGAGCATGGGGTGTGCTGATTTAAAAACAGAAAATGCAAAGTTGGACTGAAAATATCCCAAGTCTTCTAAGCAATCTGCTTAAGGCTTCCAAACTTACCTTAATTTGGTAAGAAAATAAGCTGCCCTATTTTTCTTTCTTCTTTTCTTACAACTGGAAGCAGCCATTTTCCCAAACTACCACCATGGAGGTGGCGATGGTGAGCGCTGAGAGCTCAGGGTGCAACAGCCATATGCCTTATGGTTATGCAGCCCAAGCCAGGGCCCGAGAGCGGGAGAGACTTGCTCACTCCAGGGCGGCCGCAGCTGCTGCTGTCGCAGCTGCCACTGCTGCTGTCGAAGGCACTGGGGGCTCTGGTGGAGGCCCCCACCATCATCATCAGACACGTGGGGCCTACTCCTCCCATGATCCTCAAGGCAGCCGAGGTAGTCGGAGGAGGAGGCGTCAGCGAACCGAGAAGAAGAAACTCCACCACAGGCAGAGCAGTTTTCCTCATTGCTCAGACCTGATGCCCAGTGGCTCTGAAGAGAAGATCCTGAGAGAGCTGAGCGAGGAAGAGGAAGAGGAGGAGGAGGAAGAGGAGGAGGAGGAGGAGGGAAGGTTTTACTATAGTGAGGATGACCATGGGGATGGGTGTTCCTACACAGACCTGCTGCCACAGGATGATGGGGGTGGGGGTGGCTACAGTTCAGTCCGCTACAGTGACTGCTGTGAACGCGTGGTGATAAACGTGTCTGGTCTACGCTTCGAAACCCAAATGAAAACCTTGGCCCAGTTCCCAGAAACTCTGTTGGGAGACCCTGAGAAAAGGACTCAGTACTTCGACCCTTTGCGCAATGAGTATTTTTTCGATCGGAACCGACCCAGCTTTGATGCCATTTTGTATTATTACCAGTCGGGAGGCCGCCTGAAGAGACCAGTCAATGTCCCCTTTGATATCTTCACCGAGGAGGTGAAGTTCTATCAGTTGGGAGAGGAAGCCCTGCTCAAGTTCCGGGAGGATGAGGGCTTTGTGAGAGAAGAAGAGGACAGGGCTCTGCCAGAAAATGAATTTAAAAAACAGATTTGGCTTCTCTTTGAATATCCAGAAAGTTCTAGCCCTGCCAGGGGCATAGCCATCGTATCTGTCCTGGTCATCTTAATCTCTATTGTCATATTTTGCCTGGAAACCTTGCCTGAGTTCAGGGATGACAGAGACCTCATCATGGCCCTCAGTACAGGCGGGCACAGCAGACTGCTGAATGACACCTCGGCACCCCACCTGGAGAACTCAGGGCACACAATATTCAATGACCCTTTCTTCATCGTGGAGACAGTGTGTATTGTGTGGTTTTCCTTCGAGTTTGTGGTTCGATGCTTTGCTTGTCCCAGCCAAGCACTCTTCTTCAAAAATATCATGAACATCATTGATATCGTCTCCATTTTGCCTTACTTCATCACTCTGGGCACCGATCTGGCCCAGCAGCAGGGGGGTGGCAACGGCCAGCAGCAGCAGGCCATGTCCTTTGCCATCCTCAGGATCATCCGCCTGGTCCGAGTATTCCGGATCTTCAAGCTCTCCAGACACTCCAAAGGCCTGCAGATCCTGGGCCACACCCTAAGAGCCAGCATGCGGGAACTGGGCCTTCTTATCTTTTTCCTCTTCATTGGGGTCATCCTCTTTTCCAGCGCTGTGTATTTTGCAGAGGCGGATGAACCCACCACCCATTTCCAAAGCATTCCAGATGCGTTTTGGTGGGCTGTGGTAACCATGACAACTGTGGGCTATGGGGACATGAAGCCCATCACAGTGGGGGGAAAGATTGTGGGCTCCCTGTGCGCCATTGCCGGTGTCTTGACCATTGCTTTGCCTGTGCCAGTGATTGTGTCTAACTTTAACTATTTCTACCACAGAGAGACTGAAAATGAAGAACAGACCCAGCTGACACAAAACGCAGTCAGTTGCCCATACCTACCTTCTAATTTGCTCAAGAAATTTCGGAGCTCCACTTCTTCTTCCCTGGGGGATAAATCAGAGTATCTAGAGATGGAGGAAGGGGTCAAGGAGTCCTTATGTGGAAAGGAAGAGAAGTGTCAGGGAAAGGCGGATGACAGTGAGACAGATAAAAACAACTGTTCTAATGCAAAGGCCGTGGAGACTGATGTGTGAATCGCTTTCTCCACCTGCCACTGCCCCCCATCTCCAAATATATTCATACATAGAGAATGCAGTTATGAAAATGATATATGCAAACGATTGCACTGCATACAGTAATACGCTGTTTAATGGTAATACATGGCATAATTGTGACTAAGCGTGTATTGCATATCAAATAAATGATACATCTTGGAGAAGAGGGAGGCATTAAAAACAGCAGATCTATCTTTATATTTTTTAATAGAATGCAAGAATTTTGCACACAATGGGAAAATATTAATAGTAAAGGTGGTCCCGAGGAGAGTGAGTGTGTGTGAGAGAGCGAGAGAGTGAGTGTGCACTCGGGTGTGTAAGTAAATTGTCAACACTGTTGGGAATTGTGCTGTGATGGGGAAAGTTGGCATTCTGAAGTATTTACTATGTAAGAACTAACGAGTTGGAGCAGTCTTTTACCAGTGTTTTAATAACATCTCCTATGTCTTTGGATTCTGTAGTTGTTTTTTAGAAATTGTAAGAATTACTGTGTAGAAAAAAGAGAAAGTAAATTATTTAATAGAATATAGGTCACAATTTAATCTTGGATTTAATTAAAGTTTATTTTTAACTGGAAATTAACTTTTGAAAAGGCTGCAGGGGCCTTTAGAAATTGATTATATTTTATTATTAATTTTGGGGAGATATAATAGCAAATGCCTAACATTCTGGAGGAAATGTAACAAGTTTTGTTCACAGGTCTTAAGACTGGAATTTTTTTTTCCTTTTTGCACTACTTTCTATTCTGAAGCCCGAGAGAGACTTCATACTGTGAATGTTTACTAATGCACCCATCAGTTCAATGACAATCATTGGAAGAATGGTTTCTTCGTCTCATTTATTGTTGTTTTCCTTTTGTGAGACTAATGGCCACACAAGTAAGAGCACATGATTCCTGCTTTAAAATCTGAACAACTGATCTACAAAAGGGACCGTGAAGTAACGTTCAGCAGCCGAATCTTGACATTGGTTTGTTACGATGACGCTTCAGAAACCACACTATTTTCAATCCTCTTCTGCCTTTTAAGTCCAGAATAATTTAACCAAAGTTATTGCATGCACAGAGAGAATTCTCGGAGAAATAAGGCACCCACCCAGCAGCTACAGCAATTAATGGCTTCAGATCTTTTTATTAAATATGCAACAAAACTCTAGATTTAAGTCCATTTTGTGTATGTGTGTGTGTGTGTGTGTGTGTGTTTGTATACAGCTTCAAAAACAAAACAAAACACGAAAAGTGGGGATTGGCCTCAAATGCTAAAGCACACTGCTAAATCAGAGCTAGGGAAGAATGGTTTTAGAACATTTGGTTTCCCCATGGCCATTGTAAATCAATATCATGTATATCACAGGGGCTTTCTGAGGATTTTACTTCCATTTACCTCATAAAAGCTATTCTTGAGTTTGAAGCAGCAACAAGGAGTGCACCATGAACAACTGAATCACCATGAAATAGAGCTCAGAACACTCAGTATAAACACATAGGAGGCCTCACTATAACATTCATTAAAACAAAACAAAATCTTCTTTATAAATGGTTGCCCTGAGCAGTGGGAAGAAATCCCACGTCCACTATTTCAGTCCAGAGCAAACTTAACAAACGTGAACAAAGCCCAATAAACCAAAAACAAACAAAGAAGAAACACCCGCTCACCCTTACTTGTCAGATTTTTCAAATGCTTTTGGCCCAGGAAATCACCGGATACGTTTTACCTCTCCTTTAACAGTATTTGAAATGAAAAGCATTCTAGTAAATCAGTATCTTTGCTCCCGTCTTTACGTTTATAGGGAAGCCACTTTGCTGGAACTCCATCTGGAGGTGGAAAGGCAGCAAGCAGTGGAGGTGATTGAAGAACTTAGTGCTGTCTTGTGATTAGGACTCCAGAGATGATATTCTGATTCTAATACATTGTATTAGAGAAAAGTGTAGTGAGCGTTTGACAGCCATGGCTATAATCCCTTAGCAAAAGTCACTGAGACAGGTTTACACCTCAGGTTTTTTTTGTTTTTTGTTTTTTTAATTTTTTTTATGAGTAGAAAATCATTTTAAATCAGGGAATAGGGAAAGAGTAATAGGAAAGCTTGGGAACTCTGACATATCGAGTTTCATGCAAATACTTGATATGATAATTTCCCCAGTACAGGCCACTTATTTAGTATTTTGTGAAAATAACTGTAATAGTTTGTGATAAGGAGGAAAATCATTCTGAATTTCTTTGTTCTTTGTTTCTTTGATATTTCCCTCCCAAATCAGAAAAGTTGTATTAATTTTTTGATGATATAGGTATTAATAATTCTCAGACTGCATGAGTTACAAATAATTAAGAATCCTTGGGCTTCCCTTATCTCACAGAGTGGTTTGTTGTTGTTGTTGTTGTTGTTGCTTGTTTGTTTGGAAACTGATGGAATTCCTAGTTATGTGCTTTCATTCCAAATATTATTAGAATGTCATTCAAAGTGTGTTTTCTCCATGCAAAATGCATTTATCTTAGAACGTGTGCATTGATTCTCCCTTGAGAAGAAACTTCAAAGCCTCTTTACCTTGAGTTTAGGCATTTCTGCATGAAGTACTTGTTCACGTGAAAGCTGTGTGTTCAGTACAGGTTGGAATTAACAGCTAATTCCCAAGTTGAAGCTATTTGAAGTATTTTAGAACCCTTTGTGAAGATTTCCTACTAGGGAAAATGCTGCTGTATAAACTGGTTTAGAAAACTATTTTCTTAGATGCCAATAAATAGGTTTGAAATACATACAGGTTCACCATATAGGGAAGATAAAAAGAAAGTGATTCTATTCAAGATAAGGATGCTTAAGGTCACAGGTGCTTTTCAGATGATATTAGATGCATTTTTCTTTCTTGCAAATGGCTAAAAAATGGAAGCAGAGTTGCAAAATGGTTATGGGAAAGAAAGGAAGGATATATATATATATATATATATATATATATATATATATATATATATATGCTGTTTATTTCTGTGTAGGGGAGCTGGTAGGTGCCAGAGGAGTGACAGCTAGTTCAGGGTATCATGAGGGCGGGTGGTTAACTGTGGGCAGTCTATGTCATTTGATTCTTAGGGTTCACTATTTCTTTACTTCCATTTTAAAGTGAAAATTGGAATGTTGGGGGTACATTCTTATTTGGTTGCTTTCAGTAGCTAAATTCTACCACGGAGTTGATAAGACTATTTTGATTTAACTGAACACCCCGTCCAGATGATAACATCATTTGCATAGCTTGGGCATTTTCTTTTAAGTAACAACGACATAATATTTGTAATCATTGTTAGATTAACTGAAAAACCAGGAGTTTGAGAATTTTAAAATATAACCCAAACTGAGTGAATAGAATGTGTTTTGAATCTCTTTATTGTACAATTTGATAAAGGAAAGTGATTCAATTAGTACAGAATACCTCCTCTGTCTCCAGTTGAATACATACAATGAATGTTGGTAAGTAAATATTTTTATTTCTTGCTTTGTTGAGGAATAGTGTTGTCATACTGTTCTGCCCTATTCTGGGAACTCATTTTATGCCTGGACACATGTAGTAATTCTCAAGTGCTTTTGCATTCCTTGTCAAGTTTGTGTTACATAGGACCACTGAAGCTTTGTAAAACAAAACAAAAACCCTTTTCATTAAGCATGCATATGTTTAAACAGAACCCAGACTATGAATAAGATATAGCCAAAGAAAATATACAGAGTTAACAGACACATTGTCCTAGTTCATAAAAACTCACTATTAATTAAAAATAAATAATTTTCTTCTGTTTTAAATAATAATAGTGGCTCCCTGCTTTTCAAAAGAATCAGAAATGGTGTTGTCCATTGCTAATTTTCAGGGTAGCATTGTATCTGTCATATTAATGTTATTACTAAGTAAAGTGGAAACATGTAGGTTTTTTTTTTTCATTTTTCAGTGCTCCTGTGGTGATGTACTCATGTTCGCCATGCCTAGTGTAACATCCCTTTTTGTGTCTTTTTTTTTTGTTTGTTTTATTGATGCAGTTTAGAATGGTTATGGGCTGTCATTCAGTGACAAAAGTGCCTGTTCCAGGAAATCTTCCTGACCCAAAAGTCATTCTGAATTCTGCAAGGGACATTTGATGTGGACAAAAGGTACCTCTTGGCTTTCCTGCTGAAAAGAAACTTGACTCTAAGTATAGAAATTTCCAGACCAATGTAACTTTCCTAGGTTAGACCATGATCTTGCTTTCTAATAATGAAATCTGAATTCCTATTTGAAAGAAGGCTGATGGAGTAGTTTTTGTTCAAGATCAAAGGAGCTAAAGCTATTTTTTGCAGTAAATGGGAATATGCACTTCTAAAAAGTAAATTAAGATTAGGACTTGTGATAGGAATTTTATTTCTGGCTTCGTTGTCTGTTTCCATAGCAGTCCTGATTCCTCACAGTATCTTCTTTATAAAAGTATGCTAATATGTATCAGGCCATCTGGCCCAATTTGAGGTTCAGAAAATTCAATCATTTGGGGGGAAGGTAGAAAGAAAAAAACCAGGCATGACTTGGTTGCTTTGAAGAACACAGCACATGTTCATCTGCTGAGGCTCTGGGGAGACTCAGGCACTCCCCACTCAGGCTTTAGAATCAGAGTTGATTTAGAAGGCCAATTCGGAGATCCTTAATGCAGCCTTATTTCCTTATCATACTGGAAACTGTGTTCTCCAATGACTGAGCTACAGTGGGAATGACCTAAGCTTTAGTTTGTATGCGTTTGCTGTTGGTTACTGGAGTTCTGAAATGTGAATTTGTATACAGGTCACCAGCATCTAAATGACTTTGACATTTGATCCAGAATAGTTAATTAACTCTGGCTTTCTGACCTGGGAATGGTCTAGTTTACAGATTATTCAAAGTTGGTTTGTCTTCTTGGCCTGCCTTTACCCAAGCTCTGGATTCAATTTTCTACAAATACATAGACATTTCGTGAAAATGCAAAATCATAATAGAGCTATAGAGTATGCAGATCTGAACATAGTGTCACAGGCCTTGAATCCTAGCACTTGAGAAGCTGAGGCAGGGAGATGACCAGTTCAGGGCAAACCTGAGTGACGTGAGCGGTTTCAGAGATACATATCAAAACCAAAACACAGCGTTGAAAACAACAACAACAACAACAACAAAAGCACCATAATTAGAAAAATAAGCAAAGCCTAATTGTGTGGCTAAGTCTGGTGAGCCAGTGCAGGAAATTATTCAGGGTTAAATATGAAATACACAGGGTGGTTTTGTCATGATTCCTGCAGTTTTCCAAGATAATGAGGTGGTGGTTGTCACAGAAGTTGGTGCAAAAACAGAAGCTATTGGCAGATCAAATATGCAGATTAATGTTCTCTGTGAAATGTCGTGACATGTCAGCACTATTATTAACAGTCATCTAGGTAAATCCAGTACTTAGAGGCGATGGTCTGTCCTCTTCCAGATATTACGCAGAAATGTGCTTGATTTAAAATATTTCCATGTCCCAAGAGAACAAACCCATTTTTGTCCACAAGTTCTCAAGTTACTGATTATTGAGGGTCTGTCACTTCTATTAGCAATCAAAGCATTTACACAAAGTCTGTGAGTATTAATGGAATCTGGGCCAATGAGTTTTATTTGTTTGAGAAAAATCATCTTCCCATATCAAACATTTATATGTTACATGTATTATGCATTTCTTTTTCAGCCTTTATTAGGAGAAAATATGTGTAAGCAAGTGAGCAGACTGAGGTATGGCAAAAAGACAACCTGAAGGGAAAAGATGAAGTTCTATTAGTAGGAAAATATGTATTGTGAAAAAATGGTGTTGTTGAGTACTGAAAAATCTTTCTTAAGCTTTCGGTTGGATTTTGTTTCTTAAACCTGCAAAGGCATTAGGATTAACGTCTGAGGAGGTCTGTAGGATCTAGACATATGGAATGTCAGTTATAGGGGGAAAAAGCTTAATTTTTATAAGGCATTTAAAATGCTTATTTTTACATACATCATTATGATTCCATAAAAGATGTATATGGAAGGAAAGGAACTATGGCTGTACCTAGCATTTTCTAGAATTAGTCTTACCTAAAACTATTATCCCTCTGTGCTTTTTCTTCTGTCTGTTGCTTGATGTATCTCCTCAATTGTCTCAGTGTTAATTATAACATTTAAAAGCTTTATATTATTGTTTCTGGAACATATCCCAAACCTCTCATAGTCTCTGAAGGCATTCACGTAAAATAGTTGAATAATATGGGCTCTTTTATAAGACCAGGTGGTAATTATCTGAACCCTCACCCGGTCATGATAAGGACCACATTAGATAGCTTGGAAGATGCATGCTGTTCTATTTATAAACTGAATATGCTAGCACTTGAATGGCTTGGTGATTTCCCCAAAGAACACTCGGGGCGTTGATAGCACCTGAGTGAGTCTTTCTTTTCCTTCTCAATGGTAGGGATCATGATCCAAATGAGGCTTTCAGTTACTATCAGGCAGAATAGGAAATAATTAATGAGGCTGCCTTTGACTGAAGTCTGTGAAGAGGTTATAGACTCCCTGGGGAATGTCTTTGGATTAAGATTTATTTATATATTTACTTGCCATTTCTGCTTGAAGCCAAATTTTAAGAAGTTAATATTTATTTTAAAAATATTTTTATACTGGGCAGTAGTGGCGCACGCCTTTAATCCCAGCACTTGGGAGGCAGAGGCAGGTGGATTTCTGAGATCAGAGGCCATCCTGGTCTACAGAGTGAATTCCAGGACAGCCAGGGCTATACAGAGAAACCCTGTCTCAAAAAAAAAAATTATTAACTCTTAAAGTTCCATACTTTTTATTTTGATCATATTTTTTCCTCCTCCTCTATCTCTTTCTGTATCTACTCCCATTCCATTCTGCCCAATTTGTGTCCACATTAAAAAATAAAATAAAGTCGAGTAGTGCAACCTATCTACTCTTGGGTATGTCACTCACTGGAATGTGTTTGTCCTACCAGGAGCAGCCCTTAAAGAAACTCATCATTCTCCCACAAGTTTTAAATTTAACATTGATTTTCTTAATAATAAAATGAAGTCTGAGAAGGTAGCTAGAGATTCTAAGCCTCACCCTACCTTATTAACTTCAGGTGTATGTCTAGCTAGTTATTTTAAGAAATTAATATATTTAGAAATTGTAATCTATTATTTGAATTGTTTATTTGGAAAGAGACTTAGCCTAGAAATAGTGACTTATTAGTTCATTCTTTCTGAGAATATAATGCAATCCTTCTCTATTTTTGTACCCTATTCCTTGATTTTCAATATTTTACTTAAATTGGTAGATTTTGTCATAAACATTTTCTCTTTCTAAAAAATTAAAAGGCACTTATGTGTTGATTGATCGATAGTAGGCACATTTAACACCTTCTTTTGTAACATTTGGCTTTGGTCAGTTTTTAAGCTGACTAGAGTAACTGTGAAATACAACTCAAGTTGGGCCTGTGTGCAGTTACATCATGTACAGATACTGTTGGGATACTAGGGTACCTTTTCCTTCTGAGTATAAGTGACTTCAGAGTTCTAGATCGGTTTCTTCCAGAATAGAATCATGATCTAAGACCAGAGCCAATTGGGAGACAGGTGGAGTAGGAGGCAGGTGGGCAAGAAGCAAGGAGTGATGTGTAAATGAAGTCATCAGTTTGTTGGAAGGATTAGCTGGATCAGTCTAAACGCAGCTGCGTTTTATAATGCTAATTATAATTCTTTTGCAAACACTAGGTATCCAGAAGAGTGGATTCATCTAGGCATATGGATATGCATGTCCCACTGTCACAATTCTCTAATTTCTGTCCCCCAGGACACTTACATGCAAAAGCTACACCTGCAGCTGCAGAATAAAGATAAAACGTACTAAGTCTTGTTGAAGATAAAACTCACTTTTCTCTTCCGCAAAGGGGATTTTCACATCTTTAGCCGATTGACACTTGGGCACTGGTTATGCACTGAAACTTAGCTAAGTGGCAAACTCAGAAGCCCTGGGAATATATATCACCAAGGCAGAGCTTTGGAATATGTTTACGCTGGTTATTGCTTGTGTGTAATACTTAGAGGAATGGAGAAATCATAAAATTTGTGCAACCTAATTAGAACTCTGCTATCATATGCTCCTTGCTGGTTTAGCTGTTGCAGGGACCGCTTTTCATCCACACAAGAGAAGAGGTGTCATTTCACTACCAGAATCCACAGATTTCACAGGCTTCCAGGCAGTGTGAGAAAGAAAGGGTTAGATTAGATAGATAAGCATAAAGCAACATACAGTATCTCAAGGTGTGAGTCATCGTGTGATGCCAGACTATTTTTATTCTCTCGAGAGATCGAGAGGAATCTTTAGATAGGAGTAGCTCTCTTTAGGAATTGCCATTTCCTCTTCGTACACCCATGGTATCACTCTTAGGGATTAGTCCCATGCCACAGGACTTAAATCCTACCTTCATTGCTAAAACATGCTGACAATCACATGCTGGAAGCATTTTTTACCCCTTATTTCAGTTTTGAAAAGTCTCAGCTGCATTATAACCTTTGCAAGAAAGAATTAAAGAAATCATCTGACGCTAAAGTATTTGTGTTGCTTCTCTGAAGGAGGTTGGCAGTGAGTATTGGTGTAAGATTCTAATGTATAAATTAGAAGAAAAAGTAAAGTATGCAGAGCTATCCTTTTTGTTTGCTTTTCAATCATGCACTTGGTTAGTAAGCACCTTTTAAGGTTGGAGAGGCAAAGAACAGCCTTGGCTCCCCCACCTTCCCAGGACCCCACCTTTGGTCACACATTTTTACTTTTCCTCATCCCCCTGCCCCCCCTCCAGAATACAGTAGGAAGCCTATTGCCATCTTTGTTCACACATTTCTTAGCAGGAGCTATTTGTGTGTGCTTTAAGTAGATGTCTTGCTATTTTATAAATCAGGTCATAGCAGAGTATATCCAGACAACTCCCACTGTCACCTGCATCGTGGGTCTGTTCTGTCCCATTATTATGCTAGCTCTTCTCTGCCCCATTACTGAACATCTGGGAATTCTGAAACATCTGGATGATTAGATTATTTTCCCCTCTATTTTTTCACTCAGATGCTTTATTACTGTGTAGAAACAATTCTGGTGTGGAACGACGTGGAAACATAATAATAATAACAACAACATCTGTTCTAATACAGCTGCTATTAGGTATTGAGTCACAATTAAAAGGAAGTTCCGAAGCTTATCGCTTTAGAAGTATGTTGTCCAGTATGTAAGCCTCATTTTGATTCCTAGACAAAGATGTTGATTTCGCAGCTTTTCTCCCCATTTATTTATTTGTTTGTTTATTTATTCACTTTACATCCTGGTTGGTGTTCCACATCCCTCCTCAGACAATCTCTCCTCCTTACACCCTCCCTTTCTCTTCTGATAGGGTGGAGGTCCCCCTGGGTATGATGTGCCCCAACTCCGGCACATCAAGCCTCTGAAGAGATAGGATAGGGCCATCCTTTTAAATGCCTTTTGGGTTATACCTTAGGCTACTGAAACTCGGCATTCACTGCTCCATTGATTTGCTTAAGGGAATATGTTTATACGCAAGGAGGCAGCACCTGGATTTTCCACTCAGGACTAACAAGAGGAGCTGACAGCAGGCAAGCTATAGGCCTCTTTCTCTCAGTCTATTTTTAGGTTGGTCCCTTTGTGACTGACTTCAACCCTGATTGGGAAGCTTGAAATACAAAGACAATGATGTGTTCTATTATGAAGATATTTTAGAATTATACCACTGTATGGTAGAAACAAATTTAATTCTGATGCTGTTTATTGGTGTTTTACCCAGGCTAAAATTAGGAGGAAAAACCATATATAGACTTCTCCTTTCCTAGTTATTTTTTCCATAGATGTTCCTTAAGTTCAGGCTGGGCTCTGTAAAATGTACCAAATCTTCAGACAATCACATCTAGGTGCATGGATTTTGGAGATATGGGAACAATCATTTTTATAAAAACAAAACAAAGCAAAACATTTTTGTCCTTTTTTCCCTGTGCTGTCCTTCCTCCCTAAAGCTACCTACATGTGGGGCAGGGTCTCATTTTTTTTCTTGGAGCTTGAACTTCCAGGCTATCATGTTAAAATGAGAATCTTAAAAATCATGTTTTGTTTCTGGAATTTTTTTTTTATCATCTGAATCAATAATGTAGTAAATAGTCCTAATTTCAAGCAGACATAGCTAACTTTTATTTTATTTTATTATATTATATTTTGGTTAAAGCTGTAATAATAGTTAATGTTTCCAAATAGTGATAGTGGTTTTGTGAAAAGTATTTTCTCCTTTCAATCCACAGAATTTACATCTCCTTAATTTAGTAACTTAGGAATAAATTATAATGAGAGAAGTATATGGACAGATGATGGTAGAAGATAGGTAAGTAGGTAGAGAGAGATGGGGATAGACAGACAGGTAGATAGGTAGAAAGATAGAAAAACAGTTGTGCAAAAATGAAAGGAGCCTTAATAAAAATCAGAAACATCAGAAGCAGGTTTTGAAAACAAAATGCTATTTATAAAAAAAAAAATCTCTTAATTAGCATTTATGATATTTTTCTATTCTCATAAAGGTATTTTTTGTTAATAAATAACTGATAATGTTTCCACAAATTCTGACCTGAATAAGGGCACAGATTTCTTTCTTAAATACAAAAAGGGTTGTTTGTGTGTTTTGAGTAGCTATTTCTACTAGGTAAGAAACTTGCATTATGCAGCTGGCCAAATGAGAGAATTTGAGGTAAATTTTAATAGTCTTTCTGGGAGGCTTTATTCTGCATTGATGAGATATAACTGGTATTTGCTCAGATCTTCATTTGTTTCCAAGACACTGTCTTGTTAGCTTGCAGAAACTCGATATACCTCTCTCACTCTTGTAGAAAGCAGGGTGTGCTCCTCATTCCCACAGTCTCTTTCTGGAACAGAGAGTTGATAGGCATGCTATGCTGTGGTCTTGAAGGTTACAGCTATAGGGTAAGCTTGTAATATCTGCCCAGTGCCCCATGGGACATAGCTTAGACCAGGCAAGCTTCCTGACCCAAATGAAAGCACCTTTTGTTCTCTGGAGAAAAAGATTCTATATCTTCAGGACACTCTCTCATGCTATTGGTGGCCATTATTTCTAATTCTTTCCTCCTTCTAGACCTTGTCATGACTGACGATGGTGGTGAATCTTCATCTAATGAAGCTCACTCTTAAAGTAATCTTATTCCCTTTAAACCTCCATTTAAGTCTTCTTATCTCTGGATCTTGGAAACAAGGCTTCCAATATTGAGATGCAATTGCGATGGCATCTTCAAGTATGTCCTGCTATCATTACTTTAAGAACCATCTACCTACTCTTCTATGAAGCGTGCCTTAGAGTACCTTGTTTGTTTTCTGAGTATCTCAGAACTTACATTAAAGTTCCTGGTTTGAATCTTCATTCAAGCCAAACAAACATTATCTTTAATTGAAGTTGCTCTTAAAGCCAAAACACTTGGTCAGATCAGCAAATAGAAAGGAAAATAAATAAATAAATAAATAAACAAACCAAGGCCAAGTGAATTGCTTGTCTCTGTGGAGCATCAGTTCAATTCTCCTTCTTTAAAGCCATTAGAATCAAATGCATCTTGTATTCTCTTTAAATTTGAAAAATTTTCAGCTTCTAGCAACTGTGCTGGAAAAATACCCTAAATTTTAAAAACCATCCTCTTCTGGTAGTTCTTGGCTTTTCTTTAGGAAATGGAAATTACTCCTGGTGCCTTTGAAATATGGTGTTCTGTATATTAAATGTAAATTATTGAAAGTAAGATATTTTTCTACATTATTTTTGTGGAAGTATGTGAAGTATCTGTAGACTTGAGCATGTGTGTTGTCCTAAGTTAGCCAGCACAGTTAGTGTTTGAGGCTATTTAGACAGCTGACTTGCTTGTTAATATGAAGGAGGAAATGAGTTAGATATTCTCCACAATATTGGAAATTAGAGGTAGGTGGGCATCTAAGTATTTACAGCTTCTGAAACACAATGAAAGTAATAACTACTGGTATAGTTAATAAGGACTGTATGTTCTTTTAAAGAAGCACTTTAAAAGAAAGCAAATTCATTTAAGATGCATATTCACCTAATCAGATAGTAGAATTTGGAATTGTAAATTTACCTTAAATATATAACATTTCTTACCTATTAAACCACTTTGTATCATACAACAGTCTAGTGTTTGGGGAAATACTTGAAAGTGTATAAGTTGTGTGTGAATGACCACAGAACAAACTTTGAAAACTTTAAGGTTTGCTCCCTGGCTCTTACATTCTCAGAAGAAAATGCCTCCTCATGAATGCATTTGAATATATGTGTATAAGCCTAATTACCTTTAACTTTTATTTTGGATTTTGACTTTATAACTTGGTTATAGGTTATAGTTTTCACTATTTTTTCTGGAATCAGATGGATGGATTTTATGACACCTGATAACTATTAATTAACACTAATTACCAATTGCTTAATTATTAATACTTCTATAGAAGTATTAAGCTTTATACTTAAAACAGAGAATGGTTTTTCAATTTACCCCTAGAGAAATTGATGTCACAGTCATTTCTGTTTCTACTAGCCATTTAGAATGAATTTTTGGCAATCCCATTTCTTTTTTCCTTAATATTTTTGAACATGTGATTTTACTGAGTACTGTGTCTATTACAGCTTAGTCATGCTACATAAAAAACTGGACCATTTGCCATGAAGAAGTGAACCTTGTGGTCTCCATAGAACAACAGTAGAATCATCCCATGATGAAACTCTGGCCATAAGGATAGCTTCAAAGCACATTCTCAAGATCAGTGTTCTAGACAGCTCCCAGATATTTAATGGAAAGTACTATGCAATCAACTTAAATGACTCAGTCTTATTAAAGATTTCACATGTTCAATGTTGCCCTAGCATCGATCCCTCAGATCATTTTAGATGTCAGATGTTAGTTTTTACCAAAGGTCAAATAAATAACTCTGGAGAATAATCAGTAAAGAGGGTTTAAATAAAATAGTATTTTATCTTAATTTAGATACTGTTACTACTTCTGAAAGTAAATCAGAATTATAGGTATTTCTTGGCTTCTCAACAATGGATAGCAGGGACAGAATGTTGAAAGCAAGATTAGTCATCAATAATTAAAGTTTGTCTTTGTATATTTGCATAAGTGATGAAAAATGCAACCTACTAGATTATAGATTCATCACATTGCAACAATTTGTTATTTTCTATGGATGCTTGAAGGTGGAGATAAAACAGCTAAGAGTCAGCTGAGGGTCAACATGTCCATAAGTTTTCATCACCCTACTCTACTAAGACAATGGACATGTTTGTGTTCAAGCTCTAAACAAACAAACATCCACAACAAACAAACAAACAAAACCTTTTCAGATACTCAGAAGAGGGAGGGCTTAGGCTTTTCTATATGCTATAGCAATAGAGGGTTTTGGAAAAACAGTTGGGTAAATTTGTAGTTTAGACCATTCATTTTGTCTACAACTAAATGTGGATAGATAGATAGATAGATAGATAGATATCTTTGAATGTGAATGGATAAAATGAATAATATGTGCTTGTTATTTCTATGCCAGCTTTTAAAGAAGAGACTAATCTTCTATTGTGAAAGTACCTTCATTTGCCCTTAGTTTAGTGGAGGCTAAATGCCATATTCCTCCTGACTTCTGCTACTTAGTAATATGGGAGATCCAAAGGGATGTGATGTGCTCTTTGTGGTTTAACAATTTATGATGTTTTGGGGCTGGAGAGATGGCTCAGTAGGCAAAAAGCTTGCAACCAAAGAGTGAGAACCTGAGTTCAGATCTTCAATACCCACATAAAGCCAATATTGTAGTACTGTCCTGAGGCATGTAGTTTCTACTGCACTGCTTTAAACTTCGGATGGACCACACTACCAGCCACTGCCCAGGTTCCCTCGGGTCCACAGATGAAAGATACACACGCATTAGCTTATTTTTAATATGCTTTTTAGCTCAATGGCTGGGAACATTTAAGCCTCCTACGGCTAACGTGCCCTTACCTTCACTTCCACCAGCTCAGCACCTCTAAATCTTCCCTCAGCTTAGTTACTCAGTCACCTTTAGTTCTAGCTCAACATCTCTAAATCTGTCCTCAACTTAGTTGCCCAGTTTCCTTCTTGCTCAGCACCCTAAATTTGCCCTCAGATTAGTTATGTTTCTAATCCCCTGCCTGCTACCTCAGGCCTAGTTGGGGAAGTGGCCAAATGCTACCCCACCAGAGATCTAACTTGACTGGTGGCTCTCTCTCCCTCGGAAGCAAGGCAAATCTTTCCTCTTCTATGCCTTCTAGCCTGCCTGTAGGAACCTGGAAGTCCTACCTTCTGCCTATCCATTGGCCGCTGGCATCTTTATTGATAGATCAAGAACCAATTGGGAAACAGAACCTTTAGCGTTCACACACAGATTCCTGATCAAGGCATCAGAACCCCCAACCCCCACACTAGCCTGTAATCTTAGAGCTTCTTTGGCAAGATTGTATGTGGAGATAGGCTACTCTCCACAAGTTGTGAGCCAGCTACCTTGGCAATGTAGCAGTGAATAAAAAAACCCTGTGACTACCAAGCTGAAAGGAATGACACTAAGGTTATCTTTGACCTCCACAAAAATACACACCTGTATACACACACACTCTCTCTCTCTCTCTCTCTCACACACACACACACACACACACACACACACACACACACACACACATTCTTGGAGGATCCAGCTTGTGCCTTTATATTGAGAAAGCTGAAGACATTATTTGCTATTGTTTTTTGAATGCTACACAGTCAACTCCATGTATTTTTAAAGAGTGGTACTGAAATATGTTTATCTTATGACAGTAATATAGTAATATAGGTTAATATAATGACCCCAAGTAACTATGGTGGCATGTAGTGAAAATGAAAGAAAGCCACAGTTATTGTAATAAAAAACCTTAGGAGTTATTTCAATAACTGGTCTACTATAATAATATAACTATATTATGTCTTAATATATAAAAAAGGACAGAGGGATAAAGCTTTTATAATAAGTCTCTCTTCAGTTCCCTTTTCTTTATGTATCTTTATTCTACCTCATAGCAATTATCATTTGTTTATAATTTAAATTGCCTTTATCCCTGGGTGTAGATCATTACCATTTTCTTACTGTTGCTACATAGTTTATTTTTTTATTTTATTGCTAAGATTTTTCACCTTTGTATGATTTTATTCATTCACTGTGCATAGCTTTTCTTGTTTATTCCAATATAATATATATTTCTTAGCTTTAAATATCTTTTATAAACGAATCTGTGATAATTATCTTCACAAATCCATTGATTATTTTTAGGCCTCTTTTTATTCTTGCTTCCCAGAGAAAGTTGATCATTTGTAAATAAAATAATTTTAATTCCTCTGACATTGCCTTTTTCACAATAGGATGTACTATACCAATAGTGAATCTAGTACAGCAAGAAACAACTTTGGGAAATCATTTGCTGTTCTCCTTAGCTCAGCAGCATGAATCATTTAAATATTATCAATAACAGAATGACTATATGTTGACCTCAGCTTTGCCTATTCATATAGTAAATTGCTTTAGAATGACAATGTTGCTTGAGCAACTGAAGGCAAGGCAAATTTGTTTCTCATAATTCCCCCTCCTCTTGTTAGTGGCCTCCTGTTCCTTCTCATTTAGGTCATGGAGAGCAGTTTAATTCTAGGGCTTCTTTTCTCAGTGTAGCTGGAGTTTCTCCCTTCAGCTGCCTTGCTTCTCTTAGCTCCACCACATCATCGCTTATGCCTTTTATTCAATTTCAAGACAGAAATTGTTCTGAGATATCAGAGATCTGCATACCTCTGAGCAGATTCATAGGAACATCCCTGTCTTAGGATTTATGCTTGAACACAGGTTTTATTTCTATTTTCTCCTTTCCCCCTTTTCCCCTTTGTTCCTTTTCCTCACATTTGCCGTAAAGGATGATCTAACTTTTCACTGACTTGACGTGTTACTATTAAGGAATGAATGTGTCCTGCATGTGAATTTCTTCTGCATGTGTCCATCTTCTAGCTCCTTAGTACTAGAAGTCTGAAGCCCATGTCCAGGTTAAAAGAATCAAGTTGTATAGACCCCTGAGTTTTAATGAGACAGATGTTATGCTTGTACTTTATTCTAGAAACAGAACAGGTTATTCTAGGATGAACTTGTACCCTTGAGGAATAGTCTGTCTGTCTAATTTCATAAGTATGACATTGCAATGAAAGACTCTTAGGTCCCCTATCCCCATGGCCAATGTGTTCAAATTCTTTCCCTGAATCTTAGAAGGGATTTGAAGGACCCTGGAATATTTTTTTCAAATGTTTCTCATTCTAACCTTTGAGCCCCTCATTCCTTATTATGTTTCTTATTATCTACTCATCTTGTTGATGACCAATTTTGGAAGAGTTGACTCAATTAAACTAATACTGGCCCCAATCATTCTTTTTTATTACAGAGACATTGCTGAAAGTAACATGCAATTTTTTAAAAATTGGAATCATCTTATATTATCCCATGTTGTCTATTTTTTCTAAGTGGACCTTGCTAGTCAGAGAGGTCGTAACATCCTAAGCCATTCTTAAGTGTTTTCAGGGTCCAGTCACTTCTGTGAAGAGGCAATAAAGCCAAGAGCTACTTTACAGGTTCTTAAATAAGCAAATAAAGAAACTAGAACACATTAATATGCAAAAATAGGTAGATACACTATGAAACTGCTTCAGGTTTTCAAGCCTCATTTGGTGTGTTGGAATAGACTTTTTCAAACTGTAATACCCCTGCCTCTGTTTAGACAGATCAGTAGCCAACAGATGCTATGGTATCCACCAAATTTTCAGTATCTTGGAACATCCCCTTGCTTCCTTTAAAGATCTATAAATTCAGTATAAATTCCTGACCCATTGAGGAATGCCAAAACTCAGTTTCAGTGCTAGGTCTCTTTTGTTTTATGAGACTAGTCTTCAATTTATGAGACTAGGAGTTTTAGAATTAAAATTTTTATTATTTCTCTCTCCCATTTATATTTCAGAAATCAACTTTGGATATAACCTTTTGGATTTCTTTCTTTCTTTTTACTATACCTCAGTCCATGCAAATTAATACTGCATTTGATGAAACCAATTTACACCAAATAACGGCATAAATCCCAGTTCAAATTGCTTAAGGTTTTCATTGTAAGTTAGATTAGCACATGCATCAATTGTGCATTGGAAAATTGGCTTTTTCGAAGTTTCAACCCATTCTAGAATGTAGTGATTTTTATGTGCTGGCAGTTTTGCTCAGATCCCTTGGCTGGTTTTTTTGAAATCATCAGAGCTCTTATATGTGTCTATAGTCAGTGTGTAGGTATAGTCTTGGCTGACTCTCCCCAAACTGCCTCAACCAAATGTCTGAGAAGTCAAGCCATCTTCAAAATCCAGTGTCATAGCTTAGGCCTCACATGGAGCTGAGCTTTGAAGCAGTTAGATAGGACAAACATAATGGATGGACTTCTCAAACATCTCTCTGCATTTTCTTTGTTTTTCTGTTAATGCTTTAATAAGCTAAGCAAGTTCCATGGCTGATTGTAGATTCTGGAGATCAAGACAGACTTCACTGTTTGATGACAGAATTATGAACTATTCATTATCTTTTTTCTTTAGTTCATGACAGCTTATTACCATATTTTTTTCATGAAGAATTTCCTACAGAACAAATACTATAGACAAATTGTCCCTTTACATAGACACGGTGCATGGAAAAAATGTTCTTAGCCTGTCTTTATAGCTCTTTGCCCTTAAACCTTAATATATTTATAGTTTCTAGATTATATGTGATTTTTGATATAATATTTCATAAAAAAGTGTTTTAAAGTTATCTTCATCTCTATTAGGTCTCATTCTTACACTTATTTTTGTGTTGAGCAAATTATAAGCTTTGAGAAATATAGGATTCATGTGTGTTTTGGCAACCTTTCTTAGTCTAGAGACATACATATATTGGTAGTGCCTAAACTTCAGGTTACCCTGACTACACAAGAATTTTACAGTAAGCATTGTTTATATATTTGCTACATTTGCTTATGAGTCATTGTGGCTTTTTGTAGTTGTTGAAAAACAATTATTAGAACATAAAAATATTTGTATTAAAAAATCTCTGCCACCTCTTTGTGCCTTGGATTTAAAGTGAAAACATTGCTCTCTTCTGTGAACTTAATGTTTATTTCTATGGTGTCTGGTTAGAAAATACAAGTTCAACTTTGGTTCTGTCTTCTCTCTCTCATGTGGAAAATGTAGCACTATTACTCAGTGAATGTCAACAGTCTCATATGTTGCTCATGTACCATCGAATAGGGAGATAGTACATTGTGCTAGACAAATCAGAGCTACCTGTTAAGTACAGTAAAGTTGTAGTAAAGTTTCAGGTGATTTCAGAAACTTACCCTTGCTTATTACTGTCATCCATAGTAGTTTTGTTTGACTTTCTGTGTACCTCTTTAGTCATGTTGGTTACAAATGTGTTTTACTCTTTGGATTAAAGGATGAGAGAGTTTTTCTTTTAAAAGATTTATTTATTTTATGTATGTGAGTACACTGTTGCTCTCTTCAGACACACAAGAAGAGGGCATTAGATCTCATTATAGATAGTTGTGAACCACCATACAGTTGCTGGGAATTGAACTCAGGATCTCTGGGAGAACACTCAGTGCTTTTACCCTCTGAGAGTTAGCTTTTCTTTTTCCATATGATATGTGTGTGTGTGTGTGTTTCCTACTATAGAGGTAGCACGTTCTTAACTAATTTTTCTGAGCCCTCGAAAGAATAATTCCTGAAGAAGATAAATTTATTTAATTTTAAAAATCCTCATCTGTACCTATCCTGATATAATAGCTACTTAATTATCTGTCCTGCTTTGGTTGGATAGATACATGTGCACTTGTATGCTTTGCTTCCCACAGTTTTAGATAGTTTGTTCTTATTCATAAATGACATTATCTATTCCCTTTGTTATATTGCATTTTCATTCTTAAGAGTCTCCTTTCATTTCCAAATAGCCATTATAAGATGAAGGCAGAACTTGGGCAGCATTCTGGTTTTTTAATAACTGAAAACAAACCTTTTTTTTTGTGGATACCATCAACAATTAAGTTTCCCACAGAGACAATTTGCTATGCTTGTAAGAAAGCAGTACACCTAATGTGCTCTCTCTTTGTAGTGTTTTTACTCTTTTACTTTGTACTAGTATTTACATTTCTTTCTAACTTGCCATGTAGGTCACTCTCCTCCTTTGCTTCCTCCTTTATTTCTCCATGAGTCTCCACCTCCTTCTCCCTTTTTCCATTTCTTATCCTTTTCTACCTGCTTTATCTTTAGCCAAAAAGATCCTTTAGGGTATGCTTGAAGATCTAAAGAGAATTAATTTGTCCAGGTCTGTATCTTGACATTTTTCCTGTGAGTTTTTGCTCTTCTTACATAGAAATTGCCAGAGCTAGTTCTGTATCCTATACTCTGGCAGAACTCCTAGAGTTAATCCTAGTGGGATGTTTGCTTTAGAAGCTGCCTTAGTATCTTTGTAGTAGTATTCAGACTGCTATCCAAAGAGAACTCTAATTAAGTCCATGTCCTTAAAATATTTTGCCAAAATGCTTCACCACTTAGTCATTGTAATGGTTATATATAAAAAATACAAATGTATCTCTGTGTATGTGTAGATGTATGTGTGTATGCATGTGTATGTGTGTAAAATAGGACACACATCTTCACATATTGAAGGAGGTAGTGAAGCTCCACAATGCTGGTTCCTCATAAATTCCAACAACAGTAGTTTCTTCCTCTTCACAGTGGCTTTGGCTGTACTGTGTGATGCTCCAGGGATCTTATTTCATTCCATTTCATGTTAAACTAATCACAGTATTCTTTAGCTTAGTCATGATGATTTAACAAGAAGACTCGTGCTTCCAAAAAGAGACTTGTCCCTTCTAAAGTTGGTTAGTATTTAAATGGATTTGTCACTTGTTTTTGAAATAATGGAAAGAATTGTTGTTTGTATTTAGAGGATGCTAGGGACATGTTATTAGAGAGAAGTGAAAGAAAGAGAATTATGAAAATGTTGCTATACTCTTTATAGATGATTCTAGAATTACGCACTGATATTTACTATGAAAGGTTGCCTGTTTGATTTCTGTGACTGGTATTTTTAGGGCATGGTACTGCTACTGTGATGGTTCCCATGGATATAAACTTGGTAAGATTAGCATCTGCATCTTGTGTAGAGTGATCTAAAAGGAGAGCATAGATTCAATAGTATCATCAATAGTGATTTTAGATCTTGGAGTGATGTCTCAGTGGTAATGAACACTGCCTGCTCTTCAGAATGCTTGGGTTCGATTCAAACCCAGTACTTACCTAGTCACACTGGGAGAAAGTCTCTATATATGTCTGTGAGTCTAGGACTGGATTTCACACCCTCTCTGGCTCTGCAGAGACTGCATACATATGATGTTGAGAAATGCATGCAGACACTTACACACATAAAATTTTTAAAAAGAGAGAAAGCTATAAATTAAAATAGTGGAATTCAACTTATTTCACTTTCTGGGGAAACTGAGTCAAAGATGATCATGCAGCTCATCACTGTTTTCTTTCTCATCCTCCTGTTCTCTTGAAAATGCAACATAGTAAGTCCCAGCTAAGCAGCTGGGAGATTCTTCTCACAGAAACAGCCATGTAAGCAGATCTGTGAGGTGCTTCTTCCCTCTAGGAGTGTCTGCTCTTAACTAGGAGGAAGGGGGTGGCTTTTCAATGAGGTGGTTGAGGGTTTGGTTCTGCATTGGACCAATTAGAGAAAGGCCCCACCTACTATTTCTAGGTTACAACTTTGTTCTGAACTAAAGCCGGGCAGCTGAGCTCAGGCTTCTGTTTTGACAAACATTATCAAATCGTAACTATTATCTTGGTTCTATCTCCACATTGTTCCTCTTGCTGAGTTAAATGTTGCTCTTATGTAGCAAGTAGAATGATAGGGCAGACACAGATAGAAGGGCTAATGAAATCAGAGCACACTGCAGAAACGGCACAATAGCACCTGTCACATGCTTTCTGTGGCACCTAGCATGCAATAAGGGATCAATATTAATTCCTTATTATGATTATTATTCTCTTGTCTCTCCCTTGCTTTTGTAGACATCATATGATTACATCCACAGGGAACAACTGAAATGTTTCCTACCCTTCCTCAAAAAACACTATTACCAATAGAAACTGTTTACCTTTTGATAGCAAATCAGTAATTCTTACAAAAGATCATTTTTTCCTTCTGTGGCATAGCTGTACATAAATGGTACCAAAGCACATTCTGTTCTGCATTGATGTTTAAAAATATCACAAGTTTAGTAATGTGAGACAACACATGTTTATTGTCTTAAAATTATGAAGGTCGCAAGTTTTAAAATGATACTGTTGGCAGGACTGCACCCCTTTTGAAGATGCTGAGGAAGAATCTGCTTCATTGCCTTTTCTGCCTTGGGGGCTGACCACCTACATGGGTCTCTGGCTTTCTTCTTCCAAGAAGCAAGCACATCTCCCCAGCTTCCCTACGTCCTCTCTCCTCTTATGTGACTTATTTATCTTCCTTGAGATTGCACTGCATCCATATAGATTATCTATCATCTCAAGATTTGTACCTTAATTATGGTTATGTAGTCCCACTTGCAAATTTTAAAAATGGGTCTCAGAATATAGACATCTGGTGGGTCCCTCATAGTGTCTGGTGCAGGTACATAGCAAACAATTATATTTGATAGATGAGATCATCGGTCTTTAGATCTAAAAGTATATTGATTAAATCAACACTTTTACTAATGAGGAAAGTTTTAGCAAGTATTAAAATACCTCATACAGAAACCTGTGTCTTGGACTCATGCACCAATTTAACACATCATGCTCAACTATAATTAGTGTTTGTTAGAGACCACGTTAGAAATGAATACCAAATAGTGTTTTAGGTCAGAGACTAATGTGTAATCTGAAGTGAGTCACTTCTCTCGGACTTCAGTTTCGATACACTTAACAGAATAGGTGGATATATCAGAATTGGTTTTGTGGCATTTTTTTTATTTTTAAGAAAATATTCTGGTAAAGCCCTTGAAGTGCCTGACAGTGCCTGAAGTTGGTGTCCCACACACTAACATTTTTCTTCTTCAGAGGAGAAAACCTATGCTTTATGAGTTCTTCTCATTCAGACCGCAGCCAAGAAATGTTCATGATAAGAGGCTAAGCAGTTGGCATTTATGAGTGGATAGTATGCAATTGCTCATGTGATAAACTAAGCTTGTGGTGCCATCTGATTCCCTGCATTTCATTCGTGTAATGCAGCAGGGTGCTATTGTCACTGCGAACAGCCTGTTCTTACATACAGTATATGTGTCTCTTATGGAGCTCACCCAAGGACACATTAGAATACGGTTCATTGCTTCTATTTCCCTTTTCTCTTTTACTCCTTTTGTAGCTTCCATTTTTGTGGCCTGTAGAGGATCACGTCAGTCATTTTGATGTTGTTTTATTTTCTGGGTTTCATTTCAGAGGGTGACCTGAAATACAAGATGATTGATCTTGTCCTTTATATTCAGTAGACATTGCTGTATCTCCTAGACCAGTGAGGAAGGTTTTATTGAGCAGTCCCTGTGCTCACAAATGATGCTTGTCTCCATTACTGGCCTCTGTAAAAATAAGACTGCTGTAAATACTCAGGCCGTTGGGACATGTTTTCTTGTCCCCCCAAGTGACAAAAGAGGCCGACTGCACAGGGCTGTTAAAAGAATTTTACTGGGGTAATGCATCTGAAAATACTAAATAATGTGCCTTGCTTGTCCCAATCATGGAGCACCAAGATGTGTTCGTTCTTCACAGTCTAAGAGAGAAGGTGGAGTGTCTATAAATACCTCCAGTACCAGGCAGGAGTGAGATGTCGGGATAAGGAGCTTTGGGAGTTTAGAGAGGATAACTCTACATGGGTCAAAGCATTTTCATGGCATTTTAGCTGGCTGTTACAAGAGGAGGAGGATTTAACATGGAGAGACAACCAGGGCTGTGATATTTCTTCCTGTTTCTTGACTGATCTCTTACTTTCCTTCTATGCGTGTTTTCTGTGCTGTCCAGTGCTCCCCCCTTTTCTGGCTTTGTCTATCCTAATCTAACTTTTGACTGCATGTAAATATCATAAAAGGATTTTATGTCCCAATTGTTTACAAGCTTACTGTTTTCAGACTTCCCAAAGGCATAGGTAACAAGAATATGATGATTTATTTCTTTTTCTTGAGACAAGGTCTCACTATGTAGCCCTGGCCTGTCTCTGCCAGAGTGTTAAGATTAAAGGTGTGAATCACTACACCAGTGCCAAATACAGTGATTTTTATTTATGTTTTTCTCATTTTTGCTCCTTAGATAACTGCTGTCAGTAGCTAGGTACATTAGTCATATAGTGTTGGTTTGTAGGAACCTAGGTTTTTTTTTATTTTGTTTTTTTTTTTTTTTTGAAACTCTTAATGGAAGTATTCATATCCCATAAAATCAAGAGTTTCTTCCTAGAGAAAAAAAGCCATAGCTGTGACATTTTGTTTTTCACATTGAGTGTGGGGATCCAGGGATCCTGTGGCCATTGTCCACACAGCTGCCTCCACCTATGTGTGAGTTACCACCATGGCTCTCTTAAACAGCAGAACCATTTCTATTAGCCTCTGGGACTCTGATCAGAAAATCGTCTCACCCTGGATGAGACACTTTTTTTGAGAAGCTGTTTTCTACTAGCACATAAATGAACCAAACTGAAATCTACAATCGTAGTGTTCCTTCCTTACTTAGCTTCAAAGTCATATAACCTTCACCATGTCCTATTTTAAGCACTCCAATGTTGTTGCACACTACTATTAGAGCAGATCTTTTCTCTCCCTTGGGTGTCAATTGTAGCAAATGTTTAATACCTTTGAAATTTCTGCACCAAACTTTTGAACCTGAGAGGGACGCATCTGATTAGAGAATAAGATATGAAGAGATATTAGCACATATGTAGTAAGTGGTGTAAGAGAATGCATTTAGTTTGGGGCACATGTTCAATAAGTGGCTTCATGGTTGTCCTTTTGGTCTCAGACTAATATTTACCTAAGGATTCTACTTTGGGTTTGGAATGAAGTATCTGTTAACATAGTTCAGTCCTCTGTGCTGATGTGTTAGAAGCTAGGGAGCCCCTAGTGTTAAATAGCTATCTCTGATATACTCTTCATGATGATTCTGATACAAATTTGCTTCCAAAAATAGGAGCCCATGGGAGTATTTTGTCGTTCCTTCTGTATGTGGGCTCCCACAAGTGGCAGTTGGTTACAGGGGAAGATTCTGTCTTCAGTTCTATGAGCAAGAGTTGCTCATCTAAGTGGGCAGCTCAGTGATGCATGGGGCGCAGATGCTGGTTCTCCCTAGGGGGCTCTAGCTACTTTCATAACTGGTTGATGTTTTCCTTTAGGCCAACTCTTGTCTAGAACATAAAAAAATCAACAAAATAGTGACTTTGTAAAAATTTTTGAACCTGCTTATATGTCTTCTTTCAGAAGTGATAGAAACAGAGAATTCAACAAGAACACACACACACACACACACACACACACACACACACACACACACACACGCAGGAGTTCAGATACAGTTTGATGTATCTGAAGGACAGACAGAAAATAGGGATGAGAATCTTTGGTGTTGTTCTGTTCTCACTCCAGATTTTTCTCATTTAGCTGCTGCTTCCCTTTGCCGTGGGAAATATTTGCTTTATTTACAGGTCTGGATTCCTGTAGTACTGAATGAACAGTTGCACTGAGTACTGAGTGGTACTCTCTATTTGACTAATTTACTGATTATAGTTTTTAGACAGCTGTAGAAAAGGATTCTCACTGTGAATCAATGCAGATATTCACAATCCAGACCAGAACATGATTCTTGGTATTTATGATTCATCATGACCAACATGATGCTCTGTGAGAAATCAGGAGCTGCCGCCATCAAAGTCATTGAGTAGCCTTTTATGGTGTGCTGATACATTGACAGGGGCCAGTTTCAAATTGCTGTCCAACTCTATTTTGGACTCCAAGCAAATAGGAGATTTGTGAATACAATTTAATGCAACCAAAACCTCATTTTGTTTATTTTAATATAGGTCATTCTGGGGACCAAGCCAATAATTTTTTTCTTTTGGAGTTTTTATAACCAGATATATCAAAGAGATTTCACAGTATCTTGGTCTTCGAATAAATTTAGATTCTAAATACGATTAGTAGGAGACCTCTGAGAGCTACATATGTTTGTTAGCTAGAAGAAGTTATACTTCATAGTAAATTTCCCATAGGATCACTATAACTAGTCAATAGTTGAAATAATTTCAGTTTTTGACATATTGAATTAAACAAAGTAAAAGTTGGTTTTGTTTGATTTTGCTTTCCCTATGGTGGTGATCCTTGGAGCCTACACTATGCTAATGAACACTAAATTCCAGAGAGAAGGGTTTAGAATAAAATCCAAAATGATATATATAATATACTGTATATATGTATATATATGTATATATATATACATATATATATTTGTCATTGATGTTGTAACTTCAGTCATAAGATCTGCTGAATGTTCCCAGGTTACTGGTAGTTTCTGCTTCCTGGAGTCTGGTGGTGAGCTGGTTAGAGAACCATTCTATTAAAGTATTGGGGCTGGTGATCAGTAAGCATCTAGGCCATATGTGTGTGTGTGTGTGTGTGTGTGTGTGTGTGTGTGTGTGTATGTGTGTGTGTGTATACACACATATATATTATAATATAACTTATATTATTTAAAATTAGTTTAATATTTTCTTATAATGTTTCCTAAGCAACACAAATACACAAATACAGACTAAAGCACCATGTAGCTATGAGTTTGATAATTTCCGAGTGCATTGGAATATTCTATATGGCCTTTTAGAAAGTTCTTGGCAAGCAAGAAGTTGAGGTCTCATGATATAAAGCCTAATGTTGAATGGGAACAATGCATGGTGGATGCTTAGTTATGTCCACCATTTAAACCTCTATTCATCTTAGCACTCATGTACCCAGCTTAGAACAAAATCTTAGCTGAATTTCAATATGAAAACTTATCAGTAACTCAAGGAGGGTTTTAATTACATAAATCTAAGGTAGTAAATTGTTTATATCTGTTCTACTTGCTTCATTTCATCACTCTTATCTGAAATGATGTCTGTAGAATTTTTTGTAAGCTCTGGCCTGAGCACATGAGGAACAATAGACATACTTGGTTAATGAAGTCTACCCTGGTCATGAGAAGGGAAACAGCCTCATAGAAACCAGGCTGAGTATTTGGTATTCATGAAAAACACAGTTAATTCTAAAGTCAATGACTAATGTAATCTTTGATTTTTGTGATTTCATCTGCTAAAATTGTTATACATTTAACTGTTGAGTTAAGGCTATTATAAAAACTATTTTATTCAAGTGTTCATTTTTAGTAACATTTTATTTTTTTTAGGCTCTCTATATAGTAAGTAGTCCAAGATTCAAATTAAATACTCTATTGTCTTGATAAATGCAAAGCTATGTTCTTTAAGCCTATTCTCCCTGCTAAGTAAGATCTGTTACTCCTCAAATTCTTCACTTACAAATTTTTCCAGAGAGGTCCTGTTACAGTGAATTTAAAACTTAGAGGCAGTTAGAAATCCCTATTTGTTTACAATTGTTGGATTCATTAAAAGTCTTTCTTCTTCAGGAGGATGAACCCTTGTTTCTGTAGTTTGATTACTGTTAAACTCTAGACATATCCTTGGTCATATCTAAAGTTTCAAATTAAATGAATCTAAATCATATTTTCATCATATTATTGAGACTATGTAACTAAAAAATCTAGTACTATAAGTAGAAAGACATTTCTTTTTATGTTGGACACACTCAGTTTGTCAGAACAGGACAGATTCAGCATACTATAGATGACCAATACTTAAAAAAAAAGAATGAATTTGAGTTCTGCAGGGATTTATTTAGCTGTAAATTACAACCTTTTGGGTGACATAACATCTGCTGGGTGCTTGTGTATACTCGTTGTATATGTTTCTGTGCTAATGCTGGTACATTGTGGTTTTGGTTTTGGTGTATTTCCTTGTTCCTGGTATAAGTTCAAATTATAGCTTTCCATCTTGGTAATAGAGTTAGGACAACGACCTTGGATGTAGTACCCTCAATTGTGAGTTGTATGTAATCATTTGGACTTCCTTTATACTCATCTCTTCTTACATTTAAATGAATGGCTCTGACTGTTATAATAAGGTATGTATCATAGCTATGTAATGTGAAAATTCAACATCAACCATAGCTTCGCTGTAAATTCAGCGTTGTTGCTGTATAATTAAGATTCTGCATTTGAAGACAATAAAAACCTAAATCAAATATGTGTACAGAATATTGTTTCCTCATTCTTAGTAAAGACAAGAATGGGGAGAGCAGGCAGGAAAAAAAAACAGACAAGTTTGCATCAGAGCTGTTTGTAAGCTTATGCTTGCCATCTTAACGCTGTGTGTTTGCTTTCACAAAGCTTTCTACAGAGCATGTTCTCTGAAGCATAGGACAGACCCCAAGATAGCATGATGGATAGTCCTCTTTAAAAAGAAGGATAATTTCTTTCATAGTTCCCTCCCTGAAAGTCCCCCAGTGCTCTGGAAAATAAAGTATATTGACTAGAATCAACACATCATGCCTTTTCCTGTTTGGGTTCCACTATACATAAAACCAGACAAAAGGAGTAAGGGGGTGTCTACACCATGAGCTATTTCAAAGAAAAATGTAAATTAAAAAGCAGGCACATTTTGAGAGTGAGTGAAGTCATAATTCAAAAAACTAATTAAGTTAAAAGACCTGCTAAATCAATTGTTGTAATAATGCTGGCTATTTTGCTTTGCTATTTGAGTGAGTTGGGTCTGATTCAATTATTTTGGTTTTTGGCTATTGACACATAACATCCTTGAACATGGTTTTCTTCTTTTGAATTGCTTTTCTCGGCCCAGCCCTGCAGTCTTTCACATATCCACTAGAACTTTGGTGAAGAACAATGAATCATCAACTTTTGTTCAAAGTTTAATTGGCTCTGAGATATCCAGTCATCACAATACAGGGGCAACTTGGGGACGTAAGGCCTTAAAGAGCAAGAAAAGAGAGTTTTTGAGTAATAGGCAGTACTATAAAACCTTCCTCTAAACCAGAAGACACTTTCACAACAGAACTTGACGGCAGCCAATTAACTGCGCATAGATAATGTGTGCCTGTTTTCAGCCTGCAACAGGATTGACTTCTGTTTGCTCCTAGAGTGATGGAAAATAATATAAAAATGCAGATCCCTTAGCTTTCACATGGATTTGTAAAAGTGCTACTGAGTGTTCTCTCCTTCCTTACCTCCTTACCACCTCTCTCCAGTGGCGGGGGGGGTGTGTGTGGGGGATCCCATCCTCCCTCTGTCTTTTCTCCCCCTTCTTTTCTCCCCTTCCCTTCCTCACTCTGTCATCTCTCCCCATCTCCCTCTTTTCCTCACAGAAGAGATGAATGACGGGAACCTGAAAGAGTCATTCAAGCATCTCATCGCCTGCCAAGGGCAGAGAATTTTGTGAGTTAAAATATGCTAGTATTCACCATGAGTTAGTGAGGCTTATGACATATACACAATATACATTGTGCATAATAAATCTTTTGACTATGTGCTGAGAGACATTGGCCTGGATAGTTATATTGGATTTGTCTTTAACTAGAGTACACTTTGGTTTTTTTATTAGCTGCCAAACTCAATTTCAAAGGATGAACATCATGGCACTGGGAGACTTTGTCGGTTCACTCCCAGTCAACAAGTGAACTAATGATAGAGACTAAACTCTAAAACTTGGCTGTGGTTTAAATTCTTACATCAGACAATAGTGATAATCATGAAAATAGTTGCTATTGCCTACCATATGACTGTGTAAACACTTCACACACTCAAGTTCTCAGAACAATAAGAGATGAATAAGTAATTTTTACCTTGGTTTTAAAGAGGTTATAAACTGAGATTTAGGCATGTATGTTTGTTTTCACTGTTGTTTAAATCATCATTATTTTATTTTCAAGTTTTAGTTGTTATTTTAGTTTTATTTTTGCATTTGAAATCCAGAGTCTTATGCATGCTAGGCAAATGCACATACCACTGAGCTACACACCCAGGCTTAGAAAATGAGACCTAGAAGGTATGAAGAATCTGCCTAAGCTGGACCTGGCACAAGTTTATAATTCCAGCATCCTGAGAGGCTGAGGTAGGAGGCTCACAGTTTAAAGTCACACGTATACTGGACAACTTAGACCCTGTTTCAAAATACAAATAATACAGAAAAAAAAGAGGATACAGTTTCATTGGTAGGACATTAACCTAGCCCTAAATTCAGTCTCAAGAGAGACAGGGGCTGGGGGAGGAGAAGAAAAGAGAGAAGAGGGAGAGAGGGAAAGAGGGAGAAAAGGAGAAAGAGAGAGAATTAATGAATATCTTAGGTTACAAAATGTAGCAATGGTGGATTGGGGGGCATGGTATGGATATGACTCCAAGCTCCTCATTCTTAATGGGTCATGTATCTTCCAATATATGACTTAAAAACAAGTATCAAACTTAAATGTTCTCCACATCGCAAAATGTTTTCATTTTAACTGTAGAAACTGTGGAGGATTGAACTCTTTCACAATGTGGGTGCATGAGATATAAAACATATCATATTAAATCTAGGAATAGCTACTAATACATTAACATAGGTAGTCCTTTCACTCTTGAATTCTACAAGCATAAAAACAGTATAGTTAAAACCATCTCCTTTTGTAAGAGTCTTAAAATACTTTTCTTCCTTAAAATTTTTTTATTGGTTATTTTGTTTGATTACAATTCAAATGTTATCTGTCTTCCAGGTTTCCACTCCAAAACCCCTCCATTCCACCTCCCCTCCCTCTGCCTCCACAAGGGTGCTCTCCCTTACCCACCCACTCCTGCCCCACCACGCTAGTATTCCCCTCCGCTCAGGCATCAAGCCTTCACAGGACCAAGGGCCTCCCCTCCCTTTGATGCCAGACAAGGCTCTCCTTTGTTACTTATGCAGCTGGAGCCATGGGTCTCTCCATGTATACTTTTTGATTGGTGGTTTAGTCCCTGGGAGCTCTGGGGGTTATGGTTAGTTGATATTGTTGTTCTTTCTATGGGGTTGCAAACCCCTTCAGCTCCTTCAGTCCTTCCCCTTTCTCCTCCATTGTGGTCCCCATGCTGTGTCTGATGGTTGGCTGCAATCATCCACATCTGTATAGGTAAGGCTCTGGCCGAGCCTCTCAGGAGACTTATCAAGCTCCTGTCAGCAAGCACTTCTTGGCATCAACAACAGTGTTTGGGTTTGGTGGCCGCATATGGGGTGCATCCTCAGGTAGGGCAGTCTCTGGATGGCCTTTCCTTCAGTCTCTGCTCCACTCTTTGACCCTGTATTAGACAGGAACAATTCTGGGTTAAAATTTTGAGAAGGGTGGGTGGCCCCACCACTCAACCAGGGGACGTGCCTAATCCCTAGATATGGTTTCTACAGGTTCTCTCTCCCCTTTGTTGAGTAGTTCAGCTAATGCCATCCCATTGGGTTCTGGAAGCTTTCCTGGCATGTGGGACTTTCTTCCAGCCCCAATACTTTTCAACTACCAAAGCAAATTGATTTCATATCCTCTTATCTTTCCAAATAAATGCCCAGTTTCTCCAGATAATCATATGGCATATGTATTTGAAAAGAAGCAGGTACTCTTATTTGAAAGGGCTTCATATTTTTCTCAATTCACAAAGCAGTGCACATCTCAATGAAATTATTCTCTCCTCTTCTTCTATAAGCTGAGTGCTATAGTTGGAAAGTGGGACTTAATTAATTTGAGAAAACATGCTACAGCACATTTACTAGTATAAGTAATTAACACAAAATTGCTCTTGTCAAAACAAATGAATACATTTGTTGAGATATTTTTGCTTTATTTTGCAGACGTGTTTCATTTTGTCATTGATTCACAATATCCACAAAGGTGTCTAGTCATTGGTGTTATTAACTAAATACTGGTGGAACCACACTATTAGGAAAAGGACTAGATGTGGGAAGTGCATATCAGACAAGATGAGCAGAGTGAGAGAGCCTGTTTCTACAAATACCCAATTGAGAATATATAAGGCCATGCATCAAGAGGGCAAAGCAAGAGGCAACATCATTGCTGCCAGCATCATTGTTACCATTCTTTATCCATAGTGACTGTAATACTGCCTTTCAACAAAACAAGCATTGGAAACATATTCAAAGAAATACTTGTATAATTAGGAGACAAAACTGGCGTACTTTCTCCAAGTACAAGCAAAAGAATGTAAAGCTTGGCTGGATGCCCTTTTTCTGAGCAGAGGTAGGTAGTAGGATGCCAGGGTCAGCACTGGATGAAAGGATGCTAAATTTCTAGCAGATGGAAAGAAATATCTTATCACATAGTGAGTGTCAGATTTGCTCTCTCAAAAAAAGAAGACTCCAGTTAAGAGTTTTCAAATACAAGAGTGACTCATTCATAAATGACACTAGTATTTCTAAATTTGTAAAGAAAAGTGGGGTAATGTTGAGGGAGGTCATATTGTAAACAGTATTTTTTTTAATATTGGATATTTTCTTTATTTACATTTCAAATGTTATCCCCTTCCCCGGTTTCTCTCCATCCCAGAAACACCCTATTATATCCTCCCTCCCCCTACTTCTATGAGGGTGTTCCTCCAGCCATTCACCGACTCCCACCTCTCCATCCTTGATTCCACTACACTGGGGAATCTATTGAGCCTTCATAGGACCGAGGACCTCTCCTTTCATTGGTGCATGACAAGGCCATCCTCTGCTACATATGCAGCTGGAGACATGTGTACTTCTTTGTTGATGGCTTAGTCCCTGGGAGTTCTGGTGGGTCTGGTTGGTTGATATTGTTGTTCTTCCTGTGGGGTTGCAAACCTTTTCAACTCCTTCAGTACTTTCTCTAACTCCTCTATTACGGACCCTGTGCTCAGTCCAATGGTTGGCTGAGAGCATCCACCTCTGTATTTGTCAGGCACTGGCAGAGCCTCTCAGGAGACAGCCATATTAGGCTTCTTTCAGCATGGACTCCTTGGCATCCACAATAGTGTCTGGGTTTGGTAACTGTATATGGGATAAATCCCCATGTGGGGCAGTCTGTGGGTGGCCTTTCCTTCAGTCTCTGCTCTACACTTTATCTCCATATTTGCTCCAATGAATATTTTGTTCTCCTTCTAAGAAGGACCGAAGCACCCACACTGTGGTCTTCCTTCTTATTGAGCTTCATGTGGTCTCTAAATTGTATCCTGGTTATTTGGAGCTTTAGGGCTAATATTCACTTATCAGTGAGTGCATACCATGTGTTTTCTTTTGCTATTGGGTTACCTCACTCAGGATGATATTTTCTTGTTCTATCCATTTGCCTAAGAATTTCATGAATTCACCATGAAAATCAGTTTGGCAGTTCCTCAGAAAATTGGACATAGTATTACCTGAGGACCTAGCTATACCACTCCTGGGCATATACCCAGAAGATGCTCTAACATGTAATAAGGACACATGCTCCACTATGTTCATAGCAACTTTATTTATAATAGACAGGAACTGGAAAGAACCCAGATGTCATTCAACAGAGGAATGGATACAGAAAATGTGGTACATTTACACAATGGAGTACTACTCAGCTATTAAAAATGATAAATTCATGAAATTCTTAAGTAAATAGTATTCTTAACATGAAACATTGGGAAGCATGGGTCTGCCATTGGTTGGGTAACTATTAATTTTGAAGCTTTGCTTTAGAGAATAAGTGGTGCATAGAGTCATGGGTCTACTAGATAGTATGTTTAAAAATTTATGAAGCATCATTTTTACTAGAAGTGCAGAGCTGCTGTGATTATCTTGGCTGAAAGTGTTGAAATTCTGAAATGAAGCAGCAATAAATGAATGAAAACTGTAAGTTAGTAAAACAATAGGGTCATGTGTCCATTATAATCTAACATTCAAGTTTGGGTTGTTAGAAGCCTGAGCAGAAGAGAAAATATTGGAAGCAATAACAGGCAAAGAATCTAGACACCATTGTTTTGGGATTTGCTGAGTTTGATCAGCCATTGTATATGAAGGCCAAGAATTTTAGTTAATAATTCTAACAGCAGAGTTTGGTGTCTATGAATGAATGTGTAAAATGTTTTATGAACATATATTACATGAATATATATATGCAGATAATTTTAGGAAATTGAAATAGTATGATTAGGTATTTTATTTCCTGAACTCAGAAATTCTTTGCTGAAGACTGAGATTCACATTCAGGAAAATATTTGTTGAGTTAAAGAGATTCATATTATATGACGCTAGAGGAAGGAAACTGTCACAAACAGCCAAGCATCTTGAATTTTATAGTGGATAAAGTTGCGTGGGGGCATCAAAATATAGTGAAGACAGTGGCAGCTACTCTTTATTAACTCCACTACTGCTGCCAAAGCTTTTATTAAGAGGAATTTTTGTTATGTGATACATCATTGTGCTAATGCTAGCCAGCATGCCTATTAAGTAGATTATTAGTGTCTTTATAGACGATACCATACAGAATAGGGTTAAGATCATTGTCCAGCCTACAGAGCTAGTAAGTGATGCTCCTGGAAATTTCATATTTCAGGGTGTGCATAGATAGCACATGGAGCTGAATGGACAGAAATCAAGGAAGGGGGGATGAATCTCTGTTTCCTGAAGGGAAGCAACTGTCTTGGAGCAGTAATGTCATTTTTGAGCACCCAATTTGTAAGAAGAAAGAAAGATGGAAAAAAGGCAAAGAAAACGATGAACTGTTTTAGATACTCACAGAATAAGACTTGCTGTATTAGTTCATTGAAGAATTTACAATGTTTCAAAATGAATCAGCTTTTTACGTTTCAGAATAGCCTTTAAAATGAGTCAAACAGCTTGGTAGTTTAAGAGAATGATAAAAAAATAAAATAAAAAGAGAGATGGCAACTGGTGTAAAAGAACACGAAGTCTTAAAACACTTTTATTTGGAGCAAATCATTTTCTGGGTTATTCATTTTTGAAAGGTTATTATTCTGAAAGTAGGGCTCTCTAGGGACTTGATGGAAGTCTCTTTCATTGTCCTTAGAACTGAGACTTGGCATAACTGACAGCTGTTCTTGCTATAGGTCGGGTATATGGTTTTTATATAGCCAGTCCATAGGGATTGACTTTGCAGGTTCCTGTATTGGCTGGAAACCTGCAATTACTTGCTAATTAAGAACCAGAACTGCCAAGCTTCCTGTAAGAATGCTACCTGCTTTCTGGGCTTAAGGAAGCAAGTTCATTAACAATGTTTAGTGCTTCTTCCCGACAAGTGTGACGTTGGACAGATCACTGCCTCTTCTAGATTTATAGTCACCCTAATGATGGTATTAACATCTGGTCTACCTTCCAGAGTAGATGAAAACTATCATTAAACAATGGATGAGAATGTACTGTATAAACTGTTGACAAATAGAAAGAGAGATTGCTTAAATGTGTTTTAAAGCATTTAAAGAAATGTGATGGGGTGGTCAAATACACTAAGCACTAAAATTTTAAGTAATTTAAAAATAATTTCAAAATGCATATATTTTGTACATCAACTATTCTCATTCAACTTCTATTTCTAATTATTTTGAGATTTAATCTCATTATGTAATCTTATCTGGCCTGGAACTGGCTATATATATCAGGCTGGGCTTAAACTCACATGGATCTATCTGTCTATGTGTCTGTCTGTCTGTCTGTCTGTCTGCTTATTTTTTTGAGTGCTGAGATTAAATGCAAGCCCCCAAATGCCTGGTTTATATCTAATTTTTAGTATATGCTGCTTGAGGTCTGTATGTGTATATACATAATAAGCAGGCACTCTACAACTTGAGGGTTTTTCCTAGGTAAATTTTTATCTATCTGTGTTAGTGATATAACCATGCTACTTTTGAGAGTTCTGTAATATTTCTTATAAATGTGCCATAGTATATCTCATCATTTTTTACTGATGCATATTTGGCTCACCTTCCTTTTCCACATAGGCAAATATTATGCAAGTAAGCTCTCAGGCACACATCATGATATTTTGGCAAGAACATCCTGAAAACTAGAATAAATTAGACAAGAGTATACCCATTTCAAGTTTGATAGATGCTTCCAAATTTTCCTTTAGAAATGTTGCAGTGAGTTGTACTCATTTCAAAGATGTTTATTTTCCACTATTATGTTATTGACCTTAAATGTCAGTCAGTTACAGGCCTATTTGAAAATCCAAGCTCTCATTTTGATCATCACTGAATTGACTTGAGTCACTTCACTTTATTAGTACTCTCTGCCTTCCCTACTGGTGTCTGGGAAAGAAGCATTATGCCTACTGTTCCTAAGGTTTGTTTGTTGTTGACTGGACTCATGGGAACTTCAACAACAAAGAAGCTTATAAAACTGGGTGCTAGTTATAGCAATGATGACCATGTAATGACTTAGATTCTCTTGCTGACAGTAATGTCCACTGGCTGGTAGTTTATTGTACTTTGCATTAAATTCTGAGTTCAGTCATTTTCTTATTGAAATCCTAGGGTATGGGGCTGAGCACATTTGTTATCAACTTCTTCACATTGAAAGGCTTAGTGTTAAAGCTCTCCCCCAGGGTTCCTAAGAGCAATGGAATTTTATGAATCCTAAGAAAAGTACATGTTGTTTCCCACGGCAAAGGCTGCTATGTGAAGTTCGCTGTGCACCTTCCTAAATAGACTTTCTGATGGCCCCAGAGCTTCTACTCATGCTATCATTAGGCATCACACACTCAGATGTACAGAGGCTTCCTGTGTTTAGAGAGGCTGTTCTAGGACTAGTCTCTGGTTATTGCAATGTTAAACATGACTCTGGGATAATATGGCACCACAACTCAAAAAGTGCAAACAGTCTTAAGAAGATACATGTAGGATAATAGTCTTTAAAAAAAAAGAGTTGTGTTTGAGGGGGTCTGAGGTGTTGTCTCAGTTGTTAAAATGTCTGATGGGTAAACAAGAGTACCTGAATTTGGATCCCTGGTACCCACATAAAAGTCAGGCACAGTAACACATATGCCTGTAACCACAAGAATGGATAAGCAGAGATGGGCAGATACTCAGAACTCATTTGCTAGCCAACTCAGCGAAAGATTGCCTCAAAAATAAAGCAGAGAGTGATTGAAGAAGACATATGACATCAGCTTCTGGCCTCTACACCCTGACACATTCACATAGACATGAACACCCCTGTCCAAATGGGTATATATGCTACAACCCCTCCCTCCAAAACCAAACCAAACCAAACTAAACCAAACCAAACAAACAAAAAAACAGTTGAATAGATTTTTTTCTCAATAAATAAACCCAGTCAATAAAGTAATGTCTTTAATGTCTAGCTTCATAATTATGAACATCAGAAGATACAAAATAATCTGGTCAAATCTATGGTGAAAAGTTTGAAGATCAATGCAATCAGTTCCTTGTTTACTCAAGTGGCCCTTTTGGTTACCTTCTTCTTTTTATTTTTTTAGTTTTTTTATTGGATATTTTATTTATCTGCACTTCAAATGTTATCCCCTTTCCCAATTACCCCCCATAGAAAACCCCTATATCATCTCCTCTTCCTGCTTCCACAAGGGTATACCCCCAGCCCCCTACCTACACCCACCTCCCTGCCCTTGCATTCTTCTACACTGGGGCATCGAGCCTTCACAGGACCAAGGGCCTCTTCTCCCATTGATGTCCAACAAGGCCATCCTCTGTTACATATGGCTGAAGCCATGGGTTCCTCCATATGTACTACTTGGTTGGTGGTTTAAACCTTGGGATCTCTGGTTGGTTGATATTGTACAGGTTTCTGTGGAAAGTTAGTAGTACGAAGTTGACAAAAATTTTGCTTGTCAATAGGAATCAGGAGACAAGTGAAGAAAATGGGTGATGAGTACTGTTACAGAGATAGGAAATACAGAAACAGTAAGAAAGGTTGTTAGATAAGTAACCTGGAAGTAGTCCATGACTTAGTTGACGGACAAGTATCAGGGAGTTCCAGAAGAAAAGGCCAGAGTATTTAAAGGCATGGAGCAGCATGTCATGTCTAGGAAATGATACTTACATCCAATGGAAATGAAACTCAAGAATGAATCTGGTACATGGGCCAGCATGTTGGCTCTGTGGGTAAATGCAGTTGCCTCACATGCCTGGTGGGTGACCCGAGTTCAAACCCTTGAGTGCATGGAGAGGCAGAAAGAGAGTGCTGACTCTACAAATTTGCCCTTTTATATCTTCACAAATGTTATGATATAGGCCCCAGGGCATATACACCCTCAATACAAATTTTAAAACATAGTATATTATTTAAATTAAGCCCTGCATCCAGTCTTTTTTCTGTTTCCTTTTCCATGACTATTTCCACCATTATAGTTCTGAGTTTTCCCCAAGTGCATATTATACACACACACACACACACACACACACACACACACACACACACCACACAAGACACACCACACACACACACAACACACACACCAAACAAATGAAAACAATAAAAAGATCCTATAAAAATTAATGCCTTTAAAATAATATAGACACTGCTATATATTCTTAAATAATTCCTCAATATATTTTGATAAAGTTTGAATCCTCTTTCTCCTTTATTTGTACCAAGCAAAGAACTTACAAGGCCTGTCATTGACTATCACTTGTGGAGATTAAACAAATGTAACAATAACAAAATAGTGGCTGAAGATTCTTGCTCCACATTTAAGTCAGAGATTGGCCACGGTTTTGTGAAACATGGTGCAGAGATGGGAGCTACATTCATGTACAGGTTTCTGGGAGATTGATGTAGTTTGTTATGGAATCCTGTTCTGGTTAGGATGAAGAATGACACTATTCCCTAGTCTTCAGCACTCCATCCCTTAGTCTGTGCTCCCTTCTGTGCTGTAGCACAGTAATGTGACTGTATAATTTAGTGCCATATGCATACTGAAAGAAATTAATAAATCACATACCATAAAAGCAAACATAAAGTATATATTACAACAGCCAAGACTTTCAAATCCTGGAAATTGCCTACCTCTGAAGTTTCTAGTGTCAATTTCCCAGTTAAACTTCTTATAATTATTATTGCTCCAAGAGCTTTGAAAAAGCATCAGTATCTTAATTTTTAACTCACTAAAAGTTGTCTCAAGTCACTTTAGCTGATCATTAATTTGAATCTCCTATAGTCTTTACTGTCTATGTATGACAAGATACAATTGTTTAACATTTTGGATGTTTGGTGGTACATTTTTTTTTTTGCATTGTGCCAGAACTCATTGAAATTCTTGGGGTCCTATATTTATTTTGTGTCTCATATCATCAATGAATATTACTCCCTGTTCATAAAAGAGAACAAATACTTAAGTATTTGTTGTATGCAAAGAAGAACAATATCTAAGTATTTGTTGAATGAAATCATACAGGAATAAAAAATTGTCAATGCTTTGCCTCTTTCCATCATGTATAATATTTAAACTGACTCTTTTATGTTGATAAAACATTTGTTTAATGTGCACTTTATTGAAGTTAAACTATCTAGGAAATATTATCCAAAGAAAATCAAGTCACTTTTTTCCCAACAAAATGAGAATTTCTATTATATGATAATAATAGATTAGTTTTTCTTATCTTATTTTACAAGTTACCTCCCAATTATTTATTTTTAAGAGCATATGCATGCTATTTACATAAATCACCTAGAAATATTTAAATTTTAATGCTCATCTTTGTGTTCATTAACTCAACTATTTTTACAAGCTCAATTTTGCTAGTAGCCCACTAACATGAAGGTGCTACTTATACAAGTAAAATTCCACTGGATCTTTTATGGCTTAGAAATATGTGTTTTCATTTACATCAATGCCAGGACTTTATTAAATAATAAACACAGACACACAGATGCACACAGATGCACACAGACACACACAGACACACAAAGACACACACAGACACACACATACCTATATACCTTTATGGTGCTTGAGACTGACTTAAAGCCCTGAACATGTCAGTTGTGTGCTCTAACAATGAGTCATATCCATCCCCACCAACCCCATATTTAGTACTTATTCCTGGTTAGCATCACTAGAAATGAGAAACTTGTAGGATTTTTTTAAAGTTTATTTTTATTCATGCATATATGCAGCTGTCTGTGTGCATGTGCATTTTAGTGTAGGTGCCCATGGAAGCCAAACAGGTTTCAGATCTCTGGATCTGGAGTTATAGGCAGTTATGAGTAACTGAATATGGAAGCTGAGATGCTTGGGAAGAGCTGCAGAGCTCCTAGCTGCTGATCACAAATTTATTCAATGCTTCAAATTAATCTTACTGATTAACCCATGGAGCTTCTTTCTTCATTCCTAACATTTGAATCATCTGGATTTTTTTCTTTTTTTATGCTTATTATTATTATGTCCATCACAATACTTTATTGAAAAGTTGGTTTCTAATTACATTCTCAATCCACTACTAAAATATAGTAGCTTTTATGCCAGGCTAACATAATGGAAGTGGTTAGTGAGTTACTTTGAGTGTTTAAGTTATTCTTATGCATCTTCAATATTCTGAAAATTTCCATTATTTTCCAAAATAAGAATGTTAACTAATATCATTTGATTTGTGGAATAAAATTGATATATATATACATATATCTTTAAAATGGGATTGTTACATTAGACTTATGTACTCTACATATGTTTTATCTATAGTTAACTCATTTTTGAGGGTAGGGATGATGTTTTTCTCAATTTTTAACTCATAATTCACATTTATTAGCCATACTATACAATGTACAATAGTAAAGGTATTAGCTATTTATTTATTATTTGTTTATACTGAGAAAATTCAATATACTCTTTTAGCTGTTTTGAAATACGTCATAAATTCTTGTCAGTGAATGTCTCCCTACTATACAGAGGAACACTAAGAATGATTCTTGTAATCTATGTTGTTCCTCTTTCTCAAGCATTTTTCACCCATGTCTTCTATCCTTCTCCACCAATGATGATCGAGGTTTTACTCTTTAAGCCCCTGGCTGTTGTAGCTTCCACTGAAGGGGAAATATGTGATATTTGTTTTTCTTTTCTTGTAATATATAGCTTTTCTATAATGTAAATGATATGATTTTTTTTGTTTTATATCTACCCTATTAAAAGACAGGAATATTTTATTCTACATAATGTCTGAATAATAGTAATTATCGATTTACCCATCAATAAACACCAAAATTTTACAAACAATTTTATCTACAAACAGTGCTTCCATAAAATTGGAAGTGTAGGTAACTCTTTAACTTTTGGGCTTCTTTCTTTTTCTCTTTTTGGCTACACACCCATTAATGATGCTTCTGGATCATGTAGAATTTTACTTTAGGGATTTTTTTTCTTATTATCTTTTCTCTATTATCCTTTTGTTCTGCCTATTACAAGCCTAAATACACGAAAACTGTCCCAAAAGCACTTACTGAGTACAAAGAAAAAACATTACAGAGAGCTCAAGGAGATCTAGAAGATAATCTGTTTCAATCCCATCTATATTTGGATAAGAAATCTCTCATATTTATATTTTTTTTTGTCAAATATCCATAGCTCACTAGGTACTGCTGAATACCAAAATCTTTTTAGCATTAACTTTTCCAGTATGTTGACTACTTTTTTTTTTTGCAAAATATTTTCTTTATTTACATGTAAATTTCTCCTTTCCCAGTTTCCCCTCCAAAAAACAAACAAAGAAAC
>NW_022196897.1:92879302-92888323 GCF_008632895.1 Mastomys coucha
GAGAGTGGGCAGCCTTGTCTAGTCCCTGATTTTAGTGGGATTGCTACAAGTTTCTCTCCATTTAGTTTCATGTTGGCTACTAGTTTTCTGTATATTGCTTTTACTTTGTTCAAATATGAGCCTTGAATTCCTGATCTTTCCAGGACTTTTATGATGAACGGATGTTGGATCTTGTCAAATGCTTTCTCAGCATCTAGTGAGATAATCATGTTTTTTTTCCTTGAGTTTGTTTATGTAGTGAATTACGTTGATGGATTTCCATATATTGAACCATCGCTGCATCCCTGGGATGAAGCCTACTTGATCATGGTGGATGATCGTTTTGATGTGTTCTTTGATTTGGTTTGCACGAATTTTATTGAGTATTTTTGCATCGATATTCTTAAAGGAAATTGGTCTGAAGTTTTCTTTCTTCGTGAGGTCTTTGTGTGGTTTAGGTATAAGAGTAATTGTGGCTTCATAGAACGAATTGAGTAGAGTGCCTTCAGTTTCTATTTTCTTGAATAGTTTGAGGAGTATTGGTATTAGGTTTTTTTTGAAGGTTTGATAAAACTCTGCACTAAACCCATCTGGTCCTTGGGTTTTTTTGGTTGGGATACTATTAATGACTGTTTCTATTTCCTTAGCAGATATGGGACTGTTTAGATCATTGATCTGATCTTGATTTAACTTTGGTACCTGATATCTGTCTAGAAAATTGTCCATTTCATCCAGATTTTCCAGTTTTGTTGAGTATAGGTTTTTGTAGTAGGATCTCATGATATTTTGGATTTCCTCAGTGTCTGTTGTTATGTCTCCCTTTTCATTTCTGATCTTGTTAATTAGGGATGTTGACTACTTTTAATAGTAGAGTTTTTCTAACAAATGTACTTTGAGGTGAAATATATAAAGGTGATACATGTATGTGTGCATGTGTTTATGTTTGTACATATGTATGGAAGTATATATGTGTATATAATATATAACATATATGTAATGTATACATATTATTGCTTTACTATGGGAAACTTCTGGCAAATTGATAGTACCCTATGTTGCAAATGCACTTGATATCCTTAACCCATACAATATACATTAGCAACACATAGTGGGTCATTATTCTTATGATCTGTATTTGAATTGAAGCTACAGAAACTTTTAGTGACCAGTATCATGAGTATCAGATGTTTGCTAGACCATGAAAAGAACAAAGTTTAAAATTTTAAGCAGAGTTTATACTGACCACAGATCATTTCTGTACACTGATAATATGAAAATTTGTAAAAGAATTCTCATGACTTGGGAACTCTCTCTATCTTCCACATTCATTTACATTGAACTTTAATAGAGTTTATTTCTACTCAGTTTATGCTAACTAATTCCTGAGTCCTTTCATTCTCTCAGTTCTACCCATATACCATTACAGACAGTGCCTCTTATCTTCCAGAATTAATTTTTAACTTTGTATGTTTGCAAGTCAACATTGTGATCTGTAATCACCCATTACGGATAGTTACCCAAGCGCACCAAGCTTGTGATGAACAGCAGGAGCCCATGGGTTTATTACAGGATATCATTTTAGAGCTAACTACATGTCTCTACAACACACAAAACACTAAAGATTGTTAGTTTTTGTTCTTCCTAGCTGATAGAAAATCTGATATTTTTATTATGGTTGCCAGGAAGATAATGGGAGACGAGGAGTCTGATTTCAGTGCCCAGGACTTTGTCATTGCTTGGATGTGTTAAAAAACTGATACTTGGAAATTGAATATTATCTTTTCCAGGACCAAGACTGGTTTAGGCTTTTGTTTATGTGGCACTCTTATTCCGGCTTTGGAATCAGACAAAGAACATGCAATTATTTATACTGATGAAAGGAGAAATCTTGGAACAGAGGTAGTGAACAATTGAAAGAAACCACTTTCAATAAATATTTCATAGAAGTGTGTTCCTTACGTAGATTTTCAAAGAATGGATAGATGGCAACTGTTTAGTAGGCAGGAGGTAGTCTGCTTAGATCTTATATATCATGATGACTCCTGTTTGATCTGCAGGTTCATGGGGCAGCACTGAGTGATTCTTATAAAAGAGTGAGGTATCAGCTGAGGGGAATTTCTGCACAGGTTTCCTCAGAAACTTCAGGTCATTCTTCATTTTCTGGTAAAGCCTATGCCCTATGAACCCTGCTCACATTTAGTTTTTGAATTCTCTTAGAAGGAAAAATAAATTTTGTGGTTTAAACACTGCTCACAGAGTTTCTTCCAAAATCTTTGTATGAACCCATAACAATGACAAATTGTCCATTGAAAGAGTTTCACTGTGAAGTCAAATTCATTTTGTAACAGTTTAAAAAATTAAGGATAGCCTTGTCCTTTAGATCGAATGGGTATTTTGCTTGTGTATGCATTTATTTTCTCTTATCTGTTGCAAAAGTGACTAATTTCTGTTGAATAATTTTTTAACAGCAAGTGATGTGCCGGGACTTTCAGGATTGAGTTCTTCTTAGGTGCTCAAAGCCTTTGTTCTGTACATTCCCTGTCAGTATGGATAGAAGCCTTGTTGTTATGTGCCAACTTGTTTATGAGTCACTGACTGTGGGAGAATGGTTAAAAATTGGTGTCTGTCATCATCAAGAGAGAAGTATGACCCAACAGGTTGTTCCCTACACACATAGGCTAAGAAATAGAGTTCTGTCCGTTTGCTAAGTTCTTGAGTGTATTAAACATTTCATATAGTAGAAATTAACTAATGTGCATTTAGATAAACTAAAATGTTGGAATGAATGTTTATGAAAACATGGCCTTGATGTTCTAAAGTACATTAGGACAATTGTGCTACCTTATAAGTGTATTAAAAAAGCAAAAGTATAATGAGGCAGTTAAATGGCTGAGTAGTTAGGAACACGTGTTGCTGCTCAGGAGGACTCATGTTCAATTTCAAAAAACCACATCAGTAAGGTCAGAACCAACTCACTGTATCTCCAACTCCAGGAAAGTTAGACATGTCGGCAGGCACCTATACACATGTGTACTCACCAACTGCCAACAATACACTAATTAAGAATAATAACAACAAATTAAAAACTTAAAAATGATTAAATAGGTCTCAAAATTTCAAACTATTGAAACTCACGAGTTGAAAACACCATTATAGAACAAGTTCATAGAATGATAGACAACAGAATACATTTGTAGAGTAATGGAAAAAAAATCCTAATTCCTACTAGCTTTATTGCCAAAGAGTTGTGTGTGCTAAAATAAAGTAAAGCAGAACATAGATTTGATCATTAGACGCCGGGCTCAACAGTTGCTGGCTGGCACTATCTAACTATAGCAGGTCATGTCAGCTTTCCCCTCCACACCCACACTCCTTTTTCCTCCATATTTCTTTATGCTCTGAGAGGGTGATTGATACATTGAGCCCCTTAGTTCTCTGATGTCTAGTTGTTTTGGCTAGTAGCAGCCATGGAAGGAATCAGAGACAGGAGAAAGGAAAAGGCATGGTGTTAACGTTTCTCTAGGTTATTCTTCTGAAGATTGCCCATGGCAAGGTGTGCTGTTCAGCTATAGTCTTGCTCTCTTACTGTGGTCCTATCTACCTGATGCTCTTCTTGCGTTTTCACGTGACTGTTTATTATTCTATTCTTCTCAGGCCCAAAGAACCCATCCTGGGGTATTGCATTATGCATTAGTAGCTTTGGAAACTCTGCCCATATCTTTTAAATAGAGTCATTATTTACTGCTCTTTATGCTAGCCAACTTTGAATGTGCCCATTGTTTTCTAAAGGGCATATGACTGATATAATAGCCATATAACATTACAAAGAATAAATAAATTGTGCCTTCATAGTTTTACCTATGAAGTGGTAGCACAGTTACTTAACTTTTTATAGATCTCTTCCTCATGTAAAATCAATGTTTATGCTCTGGAGACCATAGAGATTCTGCTTCTGCTTGTTTATTTTCCCCACAAAAGTAAGTTTTATTTAGTTGTATGAAATTTTTTTATGTGAAGCAAGGATGTCATGATCAAAACAACATGAAAAACATCAGCCTGAGCTGACAGGAAGTCTCCTTCTGTTCCTAAAACTGTCTCATTTAGACTGGCTGATATTTTGAATGTAGACGCTAGTGTTCTTTGTCAATACCCTCGGGTCAGAGTTGGAGTTTGGTCTACTGAGCTTGCCGTAGACCATCTGGTTTCATGCTTTACTATCTAAGCACAAGGAAGAGTCTGGTTAACCCTCCAGGATAATATTCTCTTTTACAAAATGTTTTCATGGCTTAAAATAGAAGGCCATACAGAGCAGTAAATCCAGGCTGAGCAGATCAGCACACTACCTGCAGTGTTTTCACACGGTCTTTTCAGTTCTCAGAGACCTGGGACAGTGACTGCCTTTGAACCTGCTGAACACTGTGAACTTAGTCCAGAGTGGCTGCCGCTGTTAAGCTTCGTGATTTTTTTCCAAGTCCAGCAACATTTTTGGAGCGTTCTACTTCTTGGCTTGTTTCAAGCAACAGTCAACACCTTTTATTTCCCTTTCTATATAAAGGATTAGAGAAATAGTAGAAGTAAATGTCTTGGGTGTGCTGTAGGCTAGATTTGCCTGGAGATTTATTGCTGCATTAGCTGGGAGAGTAAAGCACTTGCTTATACAGTATCTCAGGCCTGGGAAACTACCAGCTACTATTCTTCAGGAACATTGTTTGCAAAGAGAGCAGTGCCTATTTGTTCTTTTATTAAACACGTATTCAGCAAATATTCCTGAGTGCCTATCATATACTTAAAAGAGTGTTAAACATTATGGAACATGAAAATGAATTTGAGAAGGCCTTTGCCCTTAAGAATCTCACATCTGGGATGTCAGTAATTAAAACATAATTGTTGTTTAGCGACAGCATATTAACCTGCTCATCTCTTAAAAGTTCTGAAAATCCCAAGATGGATGTACTTTGTGGTTGGCTGAACTAGCTAGTCTTTCTTACCTCCTTCTTTACTCTCTTTCTTTCTCTCGAACTATAGACTGTACATTCTGCCAAAAATATTTAAAAACTTTAGCTAAGAGAATAAGGGGATTTAAGTTAGAAGTTATAAAGTTGGATGGACAGAACCCATGTCTTCAGCCTCTCTGAGGATTTTCAAGTCATTTTTAGAATTATGTCAATTATTTTCTGCTTTCCTGGTTTTTCTATGCATAAACTTTCAAGATTTTAGAAAAAAAATTACATTTGTGGTGAATTTTGCTTAATTATTAGGAACATTCTCATTTTTAGGAAAACTGAACATACATAGCGATGGCTCTGATATTTGAATTTGAAATAGAGGTCGACAAAGGTTGTAAAAGGCAGATTGACCACAAAATAAATCAACTAAAGTCTCAGACTGTCTCTATGCATGCTGCCTTTTGGCCAGCTTCTGCTCTATCAGTGTGTGTTTAGACTAACACCATCACTCTGGATGTCTATCTACATCACTCAAGTTATTCAACAGCCGTTTTGAATACCTTTTATGATTTATTTTAAATTTCTATGTTTGCAGTACATTTGGTGCACAGTAGATACACAGTAAGTGGTGAAGAAGTCAGGATACATTTTAATGTCTATACAATGGATAGGAAGTGAGCTAGATCAACCAATACAAAGATTTGGTCTGTTACCAGAATGGTAGATTCCAGGAGTTTTTGAATCATGCATGCCTTATAAGACATCACATAGATTTGGGGCTACTGCAGATTTAAGAGTAAAGGTGCCACCCGAAAAGTCAGTCTTCAGCAATGTAAATGTGATGGCAGTAAGCAGTAAAGTGAGGGGGAAGCTAGTTAGAGATTTGGGGTCCAGCAGTAGGGATATAAAACAAAACACATGTCAGAGTGGTCAAAATAACATGTAAATGTGTTAACAGCTAAGTATTCTAAACAACTTGCTTGAATCTGCTTCTCCCTCCAGAGAACTGTCAATATTCCTGTTTGTTAGGAATGAAACAATGCTCAAGAAGTTCACCTGTGCCACATGAATTTCTTTCTGAATGTATTTACTGTGAAGATTGATGAGAGACAGTGAGTGAGATGGGGAACAAGTAGGAGAGGGAAAGGGAGAGAGTGCACTGTATTGTGTTTGACATGACCCTTAGTGAGCAGGGTGGAAGGGTGGGGGGACACACTGTGCATGATAATACTTAGCAGCACCATTCCTTCTATTATTCCTGAAAACTGTGAGTCACAGTTTGATGCTATAGAATGTGGAAGGAAGTTTCTGCCCATTGATCTCTTCTGTATTCTAACTTTAACAGTTAGACTCTGAGCCCCGTTAAGTTAATGGACTTAATGGGAATAAATTTTCTTTCACCTTTAACAAAAGGCTAAGCTTTAGAGCTAGTATCCTGTATGAAAAAGTGATATCTAAGTGGTAGGGTGCCATGGTCAAGCTTACTCCCAACATGTCTCAAAAGAGCTGTATGACTTTAGGGAAGTCATGTCCTCAGTCTGCATCTTCATTTTCTCAGCGATAAAATGAAGTGGCTGGATTAAATTATCTTTAGATTCCCTCCCTACCAGCTATTAAGTGATTTTTCATGTCCCTCATTAAGTTTCCAAGCTCCATCAAACAGCTCATTACGAAGCCTGCTTGCTCATTTGATGTCTCTGTATGTTCTTCATTCACTCTTCCCTCTAGCCTCCCAATGGGTGCACATTTCCTAGCACTGCAGTGTTTTGCACATCTGTTTGTGTAGATATAGCTCTGTGTGTGTGAGGGGAGGAGGGAGGAAGTGAGGGGGAGGCACTTTAGCTTGGCCTAGGGCTCAGACTTTGTTGGTGGAGATAATTACTTTAATAGTTTTCTTAAATATCTATTAACTCTTGTAGCTTAGATGCCACAGGGTAATGTGGCACCACTCTTGCTTGAATTTGTATCTGTTAATTTACATGGGACAAAGAGTTCCATAGACAAAGGAGATAAGGACTGATTCTGCTTTGTGAGAGTTCCAAAACCAGTGAAATAAAACTGAGAATGAGATTAACTTTGAGAAAGGAAATAATAAGGAAAATGCAAAAACAAACAAACAAAACAAAGGACAGTATCCCAATCCCTCACTGATAGGGAGCCGAGACAGTCTCCGTGAATGGGTCTCGAGCAAATGAAATCCTCAGTGAATGCCACCATTGCCCTGGGCACAAACGTGTTAAGGACCCAGGGGAAAATGCCAGAGCATTCTGCATATGGCTAAGGCTTGGCTTGCCACAGCCTTACTCTGGTTGAAAATGTGAATATTGGCAGTGTATAAAAAACTACCAAAACCAGTTTCTTCCCTCTGGATGTTTACAGCCGGACACTATTCACCTACAGAAGCCTCCTACTGAGACTAGCTAACTCCTCCCTCAGTACTGTACATAAGAAAAATGCTGCAGTTTCTCTGTGTTGTTTGGTAGGTGGTCCCACTTTATTAAACTGCACACAGCCCACCCGATACCAGCTTTTCTGTATGCCTCTGTGTGTGTGTGTGTGCATATGTGTGCATATGTGTGCATATGTGTTCATGTATCAGTATAGGCAAAGTATCTTTGCCTATATTATTATTCCAGTTGTTTGGTTAACTGTATTTTGAAAATAGCTATGATAAATATGCTAATACAATAATTTGTCCCATATTGATTCAAGATGCACAAGAGAATTTTATGCTTTGAGTTATTTAGTTCCCCCTGAAGCTTAGAAATTTAATTATCATATCTTTCTTTTGTTGTATTCCAAGTGGCACACTATTAATTTTCCAGTGTTTTTATATTGTTTTTCTGTTTGTAATATTTATGTCATACATAAGCTTTACTATCAGGCAGAAATCAAACAATGCTGATTTTGGATGCTCTGCACCACATTTGGCAAAACATTTGAAATAGTATCAAAAATATAAAATATGGAATAATTATGTATTTATGAGAATAACATTTGACTTCTTAAAGCTCACTTATTTAGAGAGATACTTCTTAGATTTTAATTTATTTTGTTTAATTTTTAAGAATTTCATACCTTTTATTTTGCTCATTAATCTCCATCCTCTGTCTCTTCCTAGATCCATCCCCACTTCATTCCAACCCAATTTGTGTTTTCATTTTTGCTTAAATATGAAAAATATCAAATCCTGTTAGTTCTGCCTATATGCTCTTAGCTGTGTGGACATCCACGGGAGCATCCCAGAGGCCTCACAATTTCTAATTTTCCCTTTACATTATTGAATAGAGAAATGTTACTACTGAAGTTAACTACAAATGCCCTTGAGAAAGAAAACACATGTGTCCTCTGCCAGTCTTCATCCTATGTGACTTTCCTGGAACTAGAAGGACAAGCAGTTGTTAAGCACTCACGTGTCCTGGGAAGTGATGCTGGTTCTTTGAAAAAGTGAGATAGTCTCTTAACCTCATCTTTTCAGCCCTGGGACTTGAGATTTGGATCATTTGGTAATCTTTGGGATATCCGAGGAACTCAAAACTTTAAAAACTACATTTCAGTATTGTCCCAAGTGTAAGTATGGCAGAAGAAAGAGTTCATAAATAGGGTCCAATACCTGGGTATGAATGATAACACTTCACTTCACTGTGTGCTTAACATGTAACACACAATATTACAATTAAATGATATAAGACTCCAGCTTTTCTTTCCCTGTGAAGTGGTTTTGATAGTATGCCTTTATCCAATTTTCACAGGTTTTTCCTGGGAGAAGCAACAAACCTAAAGCTTTGTAGAAGCTTATATCATTTGGGTTTTATTAAAAATGAGTACGAGATAACTTTGTCAAAAGAAAATTATTGTTAATGCCACTGAACAATTTATTAAATTAGAGTATAATTATGAAAACCATGTAGAGAAAACATGGTCATCACAAATTCTGGATCTGACTCAGTTGGCAGACATGTCAGGTGCTTATTACCAGGACAGAAAGGACAAATCCCATCATTGTCTGTGAGTTCCTGCAATTAAGGTTTTTATTATTATTATTATTATTATTATTATTATTATTATTATTATTATTATTTTAGATATTTTCTTT
>NW_022196897.1:92889413-92915712 GCF_008632895.1 Mastomys coucha
ATTTGAATGTGTAAAATGAGAGCTAAAGAATCCTTGCTTGACCCCTACCCAACAGAACTAAACTGTAATGCTCCCCTGCCCTCAAAAATATTAAATACCCTGAAGTTTAGACATCCCTAAGCTTCCCTACTGAAATAAGAATGTCAGAAGTAAGCTGGGCAGTGGTGGCACACGCCTTTAATCCCAGCACTTGGGAGGCAGAGGCAGGTAGATTTCTGAGTTCAAGGCCAGTCTGGTCTACAGAGTGAGTTCCAGGACAGCCAAGGCTATACAGAGAAACCCTGTTTTGAAAAAAACAAAACAAAATACAACAAGAAAGACTAAGGCCCAATGTAGCATAGGCTTCAATTTGAGTTAGAGCAGGGCAACTACCTAGACTTTCCTTCAAATTTGCCAGTGTGAAGGAGGGGAGACTATCTCAAAACAACAACAAAACCAAATCGGGCAGGGAGAGCATGTTGATGTACATGGAGGTGGGCGAATACTCGAAAGGTAAATACTGGTGACTGTGCAGAAGTTTTGGTGTTTTATGGGGCACCACATATGGGGATACTACACAAAGTTTCAAAATAAACTTAGATATAATCATTTATATTATTTGAGTTGATTGGCCCAGTTCTTGAAAAGCAGGGATTTCAAACTGTCTTGCTTACAACTGAGGACCATAGTAAAACATTCCTGCAGGACTCAGCTAACAGATTTGGAATGAAGGGACCCCTGACTGCAGGTATGTTTTCTTTAAATCGATGGTGTATATGTGTCATAAAGGTTGAAAAAATTACTCCTAAAAATAGCACTAGCATATTCTTCTGAACTCACGGAAAACATGCAGAAAGTTTTTACAAATAGCATATTTAAGCTCTTCAAATTACACCAGTCTTTATCAACAGCCGGGCAGCTGGGCAGGCAGGCATGTTATTTCTTTATTTTTGATTCATATCAATATTATCTCAGCATGGTTCATACAATTCCGTTTTCAATTGCAAGAAAAAGTCTTGGTCTGCAGAAATGTTTACCTGCCAAGATGGTTTGTTGAAATAATCCCGAATTAAATTTGATCTACTTGGCCTACAGGGGAATTAATGGGCTCAGACTGGGGCTTCTTTGCTGCAAAAATCTCCTTCAGTGAGGACTCTGTGGAGCCAGTCCAGTGACTTTTCGCTGGAATTGTACTTGACATTAGAGAAGTCTCTTGGCTCATTTGTTTGCCCCATCAACAATATTTCCATGTGCTTCACAGAGAAAGTGAAACTATATTTGATCAAGTGCCTTGTGGTTTTAGAGAGGGCTTTTTGGGAGGAGAATGGGAGACTTTCGAAAGCACATTGTTTCAGCTTCATGCCAAGCAAAATACACTCATTCATGTTCTGAGATTTCTCATAATAATATGACAAATAGTTTCATGCAAGGTGAATTCTTTAGTTGACATATTAACGCAGAGCATACCCATCATAGAGCAGCCCATCATATGGTCTTCAGGATGCTATTGTACGTGTTCCTTCAATGCTATCCTTACACTAATGAGGCTGTATCTTCATTCAGCATGAAGGAAGTAATATTTGGATCCTCATTGTTATTGATACAAAAGTGTTGCTCTATCCTATTTTTTTCCTTCCTAAAATTCTTTGTAAGACAAACAAATATATATCTCATTACATGTATCTATAATTGTCACTAGTATGATGCAAGAGAGGTTTTCATGTGGTGATTTATATCTCTTTAATAGAGGCTGTCTGAAGATGGAGAGAACAAATTATTTAACATTTTGTTTCAGTGAAAAGGGAAGATTTAAGTGGGGAAGATTCTAGGATATAGACTGTTGCTCACATTAAATAGCAATTATCACAATTCACAGACCACATGAAGCTCATGAAGAAGGAAGACGAAAGTGTGGATACTTCCGTCCTTCTTAGAAGGGGGAACAAAATACTCATGGGAGGAGATACAGAGACAAAGTATGGAGCAGAGACTGAAGGAAAGACCATCCAGAGACTGTCCCACCTGGGGATCCATCCCATATACAGCCACCAAACCCAGACACTATTGTGGATGTCAACAAGTGCTTGCTGACAGAAGTCTGATATAGCTGTCTCCTGAGAGGCTCAGCCAGTACCTGACAAATACAGAGGTGAATGCTCTCAGACAACCATTGGACTGAGCACAGGGTCCCCAATGGAGGATCTAGAGAAAGGACTGAAGGAGATGAAGGAGTTACAGTCCCATACAAGGAACAACAATATGAACTAACCAGTACAACCAGAACTCCCAGGGACTAAACCACCAACCAAAGACTACACTTGGAGGGACCCATGGCTCCATCAGCATGTGTAGCAGAGGATGGCCTTGTCGGTCATCAGTAGGAGGAGAGGCCCTTGGTCCTCTGAAAGCTCAATGCCCCAGTGTAGGAGAATGCCAGGACAGGGAAGCAGGAGTAGGGGGCTGGTGAACGGGGGGAGGAGGGATGGGATAGGGGGTCTTCAGAGGGAAATCAGGAAAGGGAATAATATTTGAAAAGTAAGTAAAGAAAATATCTAATAAAATTTAAAAAATTTAAAAAATAAATAGCAATTACTCTTTTCTATATATTATATTAGTATGAACATTTAAAAATGGTGATAGTGTTAAAACATGTGAGGGTTAAATAGACCAGAACTAGTCACCTCTACATGTCAGCTAGTCCTTTTTTTATATACATCCTATGAGGCTTTTGGTTGTCCCTCTGGTTCTAGCATGGCTCCACCCCTTTACTAGACAGTAAGTGCTTTGTTTTGTTTGACTAATGGTATGTCCTAGAATCAGGTCCTTTGACAATAGTATTCGTTGATGTTTTTACTCTTGCCTCATTCTGGAAGTGCAGGGATGGGGTAAATGGGATAAGCCTGTGTCTAGATTTTTTAAGTTGTTAACCTCCAGGGAAGTCCTGCAGTTTCCATTTTGTATTCCAATTTACACTCTCATTTACACTCTCTAAGGATCTCAATAGGAACTCAAATCCCATTGTGTTGGGTAATTGACATTCATCATCACTTACTTTATCATTCTTGTTGAAATTGTGGATTTAATAACCAGAAATGTATTCCATTTTTTCCATTCTTTTAATGACTAGAAGTTATTTTTCATGTTTACTGGCTTTAAGGATTTATCTTTGTTATTATTCATTTATCTTTATATATTTTATTTATACAACTATGTACTTAATTACTACCTCTGTATTTTCATTTGAATTTGCATACTTTAAAGTTCTCACTCTTATAAATTCTTTAAAATTTTAACATAGTTAAATGATTTTCATAGCTTTTTTAGAGTTTATGTCATTTATTAGATGTATATTTACTCTGATTTATTGTGCTTTTAGTGCATATATTTTAAAGTGTCATAGGGTTAGCATATATCTCCATCTGTTACATAGAATTTCTGCCTTTAGTTTTATGCATTTAAAACTTTTCATTGTCTTAAAATCAGAGAATTGCCTATTCTTTTCTCTAGTATTTTTTTTATTTTATGTTTAATCCTTAGCTCTCTTTGGATCTAATTTTCGCATATGGCTTAATATAGAAATTTACTTAGCTGTTTTCCCTTGAATTTTTTATTTTTAGCCTAAGGGTTCTTCAGATCCAGGTTTTTTCTATTTACTGTTTACAGCTTTTAGTTTTTTGTTTTTCTCTACCCTTGTTTTATACTTCATGCTGATTTTCCAAAGGAAGATTTTGACAGTTATTTTTCTGTCTTGAGACCTGATATTCTTCAACATGACTATCTCTACCAAAGAGACCTTTTTGATGCTCCAAAGACAGCCAATTAAATATGGATCTCTTGTCTTTATATATAATAGATTCCTCAAAGAATTACCAGTATCTAACACACTTTTCCATATGCTAGTATCATTCCTTTTTTGCCTTGAACATCAGAGCCTGTGTTCTATGCAAAATACTGGCCACATCTCTCTATGTCATCATAATATCTTCAACATAATGATGGCTTATTGGGCCTTGGAAGTGGCTCGGCAGGTAAAAGTATTGTCTGCTTAAAACCAGTGGCCTGAGTTTGATTCCATGGTGTAAGAAAGAAAAATAAAAACTAGAGAATTGACCCCTGAAAGTTGTCCACTGACTTCAACGTGTGTATAGAGTATGTGTATAGATACCCTCAATCTTGCTCTCTCTCTCATAATAGTGGTTATAGTGATATTAGATAAATCAATGTTTTAAAATTGGTCTGCATTGTAGTGTTGCTCAATTACTATGCTACTGGGCAAATGGATGAATTTATATGATAAAAATAATGACAGTCGTCAAGAACTTTTGATGCATATTTGTTCTGTAACAGTCTGTCTACATTCCCAGTGTTTTGAAGGCATTAGTTCTTATAACTCACCAAGTAAGACTGTTTTTTTGTTTTTTTTTGTTTTTGTTTTTGTTTTTTTGTGGTCACAATAGAACTCAGTGATGTAAAACTCTGATAACAATGATGTTATTATGTCGCTCACTTTCAAGGAAGCATACAGCATTCAGAGACATTTGAAGTCCCTCTGAATGGCTAAGGTCAAATAACTAGGCAAGGAGTATAGGTTTCTCTGCTTAACTCCTCAGGGAAACATTTTTAATTCATTTTAATTAGTTTCTCCTGACAGGTGAACTTCTCCATATCGCTTCCAGCTTCTTTCTAAATACTTTTATTGGAGTTTTGATTAGAAATGTGTTAAATTCTTCATTAATTTGGAAAGAGCTTAAGCTTTCCGAATTCAAGTTGTTCTTATCTAGGAAGATGGAATTTGTCCCTATTACTTTAAAAAGATTTATTTTTTTTTTTTACCATTTCAAACTATGTGTATGTAGGTCCGTATGTGGGTGTGTGCACATGAGTTAGGAGGCCTGAGGAGAGTAGCAGTGCTGGATAAGCCTGAAGCTGGAGTTGCAGACAGTTGTGAGCTGCCCATGTGGGTGCTGAGGCTAAACCCTGGTTCCGTGCAGAAGCAATAAGTGCCAGCTGTTGAGCTATCTCTCTAGTCCCTCTGCTACACTTGAAACTATAGGTCTGAAATGTTTTCTTAAAAATTAGATGGATAGTGAATTTGTTTTTTGTAGTTTTGCTTGATGTTATAATTTTGTTGTTTTTTAATTCTTTGTTAGAAACTCAGTCCTCAAGTACTTGGGAGAGGGCTCTGTAGGTACAGTGCTTGAAATGCAAGCAAGAGGACCAGAGTTTGGATTCCAAGAAACCATGTAAATGTTTGAAGGGTTTGCTGGACCTCTACCACTCTGCAATGTGTATGAGGTCAAGACAGGGGATCCCTATAGCAAGTTTACTAGCTGGGTTAGCCAATTAGTGAGCTCAAGGGTAAGAGGTTGCTTAGTATATAAGGTGGAAAAGTGATTGAGGTACATGCCTGGTGCATTAATCCTGGACTTTCACACATACAACCCTGTGCTTACATGCAAATGCACTTCTACATGTAGGAACACACACACACACACAAACACACACACGGCAAGTGGATGAATGAATCAATGAATCTATAAATAATGTATAAAAATCAATTATTATCCTTCAGTGGTATATAAAGCCATATTTTAAAGGGTAGATTTTTGTTTTGGAGTTATTATTATATGTAATTTTAACTGACACCTTCATAAAAATGTGCACCCTGTACCAGAAGAGAGGTAAAAGCAAATATTAAAATTAGAAAACTACCAATAGAATGATTCCTTAGAAAATGTGGGGCTCAGTTCCTAGTATTTCCTTTCCTTAGGCCTCTTGAACTTCATCATTAAAATGAGTGTGATGATACTCCCCTCCCATATAGCTTTTGGAAAAAAAATGTGTTAGGCAATGAGCAATATATACTGAAATATAAATACTAAGGATTTGAACCCTTTTTCTCCAGTCTGAAACTGTGGAAGGAGTGTGGTTTTATGGAATTACAGCAATTTCACCAGTGAGGTGCAGATTAGTGCAGACAGTGGTCATAGAGTTGTTTTCACTGCTTTGGGCTGTGAGGTCAAATGGGATCTTAGGACTCAATTACATTTCCATTCTTCTTATAACTCTGTATGGACACATGCAGACCATGCCACAGTCCAATCTTGTAACTATAACAACTGTGAGAATTCGTCTATCACATACAATTTCTGTCACTATGTTTTGAACTTAATCTACCTCGAGATGATTCTCCATCCTGACATCCATCCATTATTCTGAAAATGTGCCCAAGTACATTAATTAGTTAATTAATCCATTAATAGATGCTCAAGAAAGGAAAGTAAGGTGACATGACTCATTTTTGTTTTGTTTTTGTTTCTATTTTTTTTAGATATTTTAATTATTTACATTTCAAATGTTATCCTCTTTCCTTGTTTCCCCTCTGAAAACCTCTTTCCCCCTCCCCTCTCCCTCCGCTCACCAACCCACCCACTCCTGCTTCCTGGCCCTTGCATTCCCCTACACTGAGGCATAGAGCCTTCACAGGACCAAGGGCCTCTCCTCCCATTGATGACCGACTAGCCCATCTTCTGCTACATATGCAGCTGGAGCCATGAGTCCCACCATGTGTACTCTTTGGTTGGTGGTTTAGTCCCTGGGATTTCTGGGGGTACTGGTTAGTTCATATTGTTGTTCCTCTTATGGGGCTGCAAACCCCTTCTGTTCCTTCAGTCCTTTTTCTAGATCCTCCAATGGGACTCTGTGCTCAGTCCAATGGTTAGCTGAGAGCCACCTCCGTATTTGTCAGGCACTAGTAAGGCATTTCAGTAGACAGCTAAAACATGCTTCTGTCAGCAAGCACTTGCTGGCATCCACAATAGTGTCTGGATTTGGTTCCTGTTTATGGGATGGATCCTCAGGTAAGGCAGTCTCTGGATGGTCATCCCTTCAGTCTCTGCTCCATACTTTGTCTCTATAACTCCTCCCATGGGTATTTTGTTCCCCATTCTAAGAAGGAACAAAGTATACACACTTTGGCCTTCCTTCTTCTTGTGTTTCTTATGCTCTGTGAATTATATCTTGGGTATTCTGAGCTTCTGGATCAATGTCCACTTATTAGTGAATGCATACCACGTGTGTTCTTTTGTGAAATTGCAAAGTTTCTGCAAGGCAAAGACACTGTCAATAGGACAAAATGACAACCAACAGAATGGGAAAAGATCTTTGCCAATCTTACATCCTAGAGGGCTAATATCCAATATATACAAAGAACTCAAGAAGTTAGACTCCAGAGAACCCAATAACCCTATTAAAAATGGGGTACAGAGCTAAACAAAGAATTATCAACTGAGGAATACCGAATGGCTGAGAAGCACCTAAAGAAATGATCAATATGCTTAGTCATCAGGGAAATGCAAATCCACCTCACACCAGTCAGAATGGCTAGGATCATAAACTAAGGTGACAGCAGATGCTGGCAAGGTTGTGGAGAAAGAGGAACACTCCTCCATTGCTGGTGGGATTGCAAGCTGGTACAATCACTCTGGAAATCAGTTTGGTGGTTCCTCAGAAAATTGGACATAGTACTACCTGAGGACCCAGCTATATCACTCCTGGGCATTTACCAAGAAGATGATCCAACATGAAATAAGGGCACATGCTCTACTATGTCCATAGCAGCCTTAATTATAATATCCAGAAGCTGGAAAGAACCCAAATGTCCCTCAACAGAGGAATGGATAAGAGAAAATGTGGTATATTTACACAATGGAGTATTACTCATCTATTAAAAATAATGAATTCAAGAAATTCTAAGGCAAATGGATTGAACTAGGAAATATCATCCTGAGTGAGGTAACCCAATCACACATGACTCTTAATTCCAGCACTCAGGAGTTAGAGGTAGGCAAATCTCAGTTCAAGGCCAACCTGGTGTACAGAGTAATTACAGAACAGCTGGAACTACGCAGAGAAACCATGTCTCAAAACAAACGAACAAGCAAAATACCACCAACAATAGCAAAAATAAAAATTTAAAAAAAAAAAAGAAAAGAAAGGAAGAAAGAAAGGAAGGAAGAAGGACAGGGAGAAAAAGAATAGGATGTAGGAAAGGCTCTTTGTTTTATTGGAATCTGACCCCATGTCTTCTCAAAGTAGATCTTGCCTCTTCTTAAACTTTTTACACTGATTGTCACCATGAGCCTGGTGAAGGGGAAGAGTCCAGTGGTCCTAGACCATAATAAACTTGTCCTCATCAAAACCTTCTCCTTCCATTAACATTTTCCTTCCAGGATTATTCTGTCAACCCATAAAGTCACAATAATTCATCTTTCAAAATTTTAAGTATTTGTTACCTTGAGATGGAAGTTCCTTTCCAGTATGTGCTTTTTTTTTGTCACAGAATCACATGTTAGAGGTAGATCAGGTTGTAATACAGGGCTGAAATACTCATGATAGTGACCCTGAAGAGTACTGGCATGAGCTCTAGAGACTATAGGGACCTGACGTCAGTTTGGTTTTATAGACCAGCACATGGTATGGAATTAGACAGCTCTTGGCATAAATTCTGCCTCTAGTACTTATAATCTCTATTATTTTAAGAGTTTTTGAATTTCTGGGTCTGAATCTCTCCAGCTTTTATTTGGAAGACAATAGAATTCAACAGTTTTTGTCTGCCATGGGCAAGTAATAACACCATGTTCGTTATATGAAAGCATAAAACCCAACACATGTGTTGCCAAGGGTACTGCAGCAACATTCAGGACTATTACAGCTCAGGTCAGGTGCAGAAAAGGGCCAGGTTCTGAAGAAGTATAGTTTGATCAGTTTAAAACTGAACCCATGTCAGTATGTGAAGAAAACTGAACCCATGTCAGTATGTGAAGAAAACTGAACCCATGTCAGTATGTGAAGAAAACTGAACCCATGTCAGTATGTGAAGAAAACTAGGTGACCTTCAGCCTTCTTGGTATCTATTAGCTTTGCTTATGTAAGGAAGATGGTAAATATTTTTGGTATTCTGTTGACATTTGATGGTTTCTTAATCATTTTCTCTTCCTTCAATGTGTTAAATTCATTAAACTATAGCTATTTTGTTGGTCCATGGCAGACCTATCTGTGATGTTGAGTAATTGCTTGGCACACAGAAAAGATTGCCTTCTATATTTAAACATGTTTATCAATCATGCCTTCCAGACACCATCTGCCCAAGAAGGGCCACAAGTTGATGTCCAGAGAAGGGGTGACTTTGGAAAGAAGCTAATTCTAGGAGCATATAAGCAGGGCCAGTCTGGTGCTAATGGTTCTTCAAAGTGGATGAAATAGAGCAGGGAGTGTATATAGATGAAACCATCACTTGCTTATTAATGGAACAAGGCAGGTGCCAGACTGCTTGGAATTCTGCTGCAGGCTTCAGAATGTGCCATTTTCTCGGCTAATAAGTCCTTCAGCCCTAAAGATATATCTAGCATGCTTAGGAACAAGAAATGAAGGAAAATTTCAATTAATATGAACCCTGAAGCTAACCTTAAAAAATCTAGCTCCTCCAGAAAGTGAAGGATGGGAAGTGGAGTTGAGAAAAGAAGAGAAAGATGAAGGAAGGCATAGGTTCCACTGACTTCAGGAATTAAGTTACAGGCACTTTTGTTTCACTTGGTCTGAACTTAGTGTGTCTTTCAAGGTCACTTTCAAGACCATATACCATATCTGGGACGAAACCTCTGAAGCTTGGAAACACTCATATCCACTTTCCTAGAGTAGGTTTAGGCTTATATGTTACTTCCTTTTAACATTATCATAGATACTTTCATCCCTTTAACATTTAACATAAAATCATTTGCATAGATATTCTAATTTTCTATTAGCTGAGTTTGAGAGAAAGTTTGGAGAACATGGCCAAAGAATACAGGTAACAAAACAGAATCTCACTTATATCATAATCATTTCCTGCTTAAAGATAAAATAAGTATTTACATAGGATTCACAGTTACTTTATTATTATTAAATATATGTCCTATAAAGTAAGTTTTAAAAAGCAAAAGCCAAATAAAATAAACCCGTTTTAGTTATTTCTACTTGTGTGTGTGTGTGTGTGTGTGTGTGTGTTTGTAAACTGTGCCATTTGGAAACTTATATAATGGCCAAGAGTATGTTAACTACATGAAACTAAATGTTTCAGTGTTGTGTTACACTTATTCATTTTATCACCCTTTGACCCTTATGTTTTTTATCCCGGGAAATAATGTTCTTCCTAAATATTCAGTTCCTTTCCTATAAAAGAAGAATAATCCCACTTGTTTCATAAGTACTTTCAGGAAATTAACCATTATTCTTATGAAAAGCATGTAGCATAGGGCATATCTGATTAGATATTATAATAATGGGGACAATGGCTATTGTAGTTGTTACAACTGTTTATAACGATTACTTACTGTATCAAAAATTATTCTTTATTCACAGCTCTCAACCCTTTGCTTATTATTAGCTCACAAAAATTTTGAAGATACTTTCTTTTAACTGCTTCCCATATCAAAATTTAACATTATAGACACACAGCATTTCTCTTTATATGTTGTATGTATGCTTGTGATATTCATCCAGAAAGAGTAAAATTTTTGAATCACTTTAAAGCATAAGTTTAGAGTCCTATTTTTCATCTATCTATCCAACTATCTATCTATCTATCTATCTATCTATCTATCTATCTATCTATCATCTATCTATCTATCATCTATCTATCTATCTATCTATCTATCTATCTATCTATCTATCTATCTATCTATCTATCTTTCTATTTAACTTATTTGCTTTACATCCTGCTCCCTGCACCCTCCCTTTTAACTCTCTCACAATCCTTACTCCACCCCTACTCCCCTTATACTCTTAGCAAATGGGGTCTCCTAGATATCTCCACACCCTTGCCCATCAAGTCTACAAGGCTATGTCCATCCTATCCCACTGAGGCTAGACAAGGCAACCCAGCTAGAAGAATATATCCTACATACAGACAATACCTTTGGGATAGCCTCTGCTCCAGTTTTTCAGGACCCACCTGAAGCTCAAGTTGCACATCTTCTACATATATGCAGTGAGGCCTAGGTCCAGCCCATATATGATCTGGTTGTAGGTTCAGTCTCTAAGAGCTCAAAGGGTCCAGGGTAGTTGACTCTGTTGGTCTTCCTGTAGAGTTCCTCTCCCCTTCAGGACCTCAAATCTTTCTCCTATGCTTCCATGAGAGTTTCCAACTTCATCCACTGTTTGGCTACGGGTATCTGCATTCGTCTAGGTCACCTGCTGGGTAGAGACTCTCAGAGGACAGCCATGTTGGACTCCTGTCTAAAACCATAATAGAGTGTCATTAGTAGTAGCAGGGATTGGTTCTTACCCAGTGGATGATGAATCTCAAGTTGAGCCAGTTATTGCTTGGCCATTGTCTCAGTATCTGCTCCATCACCCCTCCCCGTATTTCTTATAAACAGCATAAATTCTGAGTCAAAAGTTTTGTAGGTGAGTTGATGCTCCTATTGCTCCAGTGGGGTCTCTGCCTGGCTACAGGAGGTGGCCTATTTAGGTTCTATATTCCCAATGTTCTGAGTCATGGCTAAGGTCACCCCCATTGTTTCTTGGGTCCCAACCTTATTCCAGGCCTCTGACAGATTCTGAAGGTTTCCTCTACCTCCCCTCTGCTATCTGTTGGAGATTTCCATCCATTCTCATGGCTATCTGGCTATTTCTCCTATTTCTCCCCATATCTGATCCTTAACTCCACCAATCCTTGTTACCATCCCTTCTCTCATTCAGTTCCTCCTTCAATCTGTCTCTTATAACTATTATATTTACCCTACTAAGTGAAATTCAAGAATTCTTGCTTATGCCTTTCTTCTTCTTTAGCTTCTTTGGGTCTGTGATGTGTATCATGGCTACCCTGAATTTCATGGCTAGTATGCACTTTTAAGTGAATGCATACCATACATGTCATTTTGGGACTGGGTTACCTCACTCAATGATATTCTCAAGTTCTACCCATTTGTCTGCAAAATTCAAGATGTCCTTGTTTTTCATAGCCAAACATTATTCCATTGTGTAGATGTACCACTTTTCTTTACCCATTCTTCAATTAAGCTAAATCTAGGTTGTTTCCAGCTTATTGCAATTATGAATAAAGCTGTTATGAACATAGTCTAGCAAGTGTTTCTGTGGGATGGTGGAACATCTTTTGGGTATATGTCCAGGAGTGGTATAGCTGGGTCTTAATGTAGAACTATTCCAAGTTTTATGAGAAAATGCCAAATCAGTTTCCAAAGTGGTTGTACACATGTGCACTTCTACCAGAGTGTTTCCCTTGCCTTTGTATGTTAGCTACTCTTCCCCTCCCTGCTTTAATATTCTTTCTTGTTCTGTAGATTTTGTGAATTGATTGTTATGTTAAAGGAGGATATTCCTTTCTGATCCAATTTAGTTGGTGGTCTTGAATGTGTATAAGAATCTCTTTCCTTAGGTTAGGAAATCTTTCTTCTATGATTTTATTCAAAATATTTTCTGGGTCTTGGAGCTGTGGCTCTTCATGATCTTCTACTCTTGCTATTCTTAGGTTGTGCCTTTTCATGGTATCCCAGATTTTCTGGATGTTTTGTGTAAGGAAATTTTTAGCTTTAACATTTTCTTTGACTGATATATCAATATCTTCTATTGTATCATCTATGCCTGCGATTCACTCTTCCATCTCCTATATTCTGTTGGTGATGCTTGCTTCTGTTTTTCCTGTCCTCTTCCATAGGTTTTCCATCTCCAGGATTCCCTCAGTTTGTGTTTTCTTTATTGTTTCTATTTCTACTTTCAGGTTTGTACAGTTTTATTTATTTCCTTCATCTGTTTAATTGTACTTTCCTATATTTCTTTAAGGGATTTATTTGTTTCCTCTTTAAAGACTTCTACCTGTTTGATTGCATTTTCTCATATTTCTTTAAGGGATTTATTCATTCCTTCTTTAAAGGCCTCTATGATCTTTATAATATTGGATTTAAGGTCATTTTCTTTTGCTTGGTTATGTTAGAATATCCAGGACTTGCTGTAGTAGGGAAGCTGTGTGCTCTGAAAGTGTCCTATTGTCCTGGCTTTTTTGACTGTGTACTTTTGAGGGCCTTTAGCTATCTACATGGCTTTAGTCTCTGGATGTTCCTCTTGTAGTAGACTTTGGGAAGGGGATTAACCTCACTGGTCTTTGTTTGGCAGGCCTCTGATCCATATCCTTGAGATGTGTGATTCCAGCTCTGCAGGGCTATATGGCTTAAGATCCGCAGGTCTGAATGGTTCAGGAGCCACATGTCTCATGAAGGTGGGCAGAGAGGTAGTGGGAAAATCGTAGTCCACTGGGGATATTAGGCTGTTTAGGGCAGCTTGGCATGCTCCAGAGGTCTCAGGGAGCATGGAAAATTATTGGGAGAAGGGAAGCTAACCTGTATGGTTTAGACTCATCAGGTCTAATGAAGGTGGGCAGAGAAGAGAGGGCGAGATAGAGTTCCGGATGCAATAGCAGGCTGCTTAGAGCAGTTTTAGTGTGCCCTAGATGACTTAGCAAGCAGGGAAGATGGGTAGGAAAATTGAAGCTAGCCTATATGGTTTAGGCTCAGCAAGTCTGACGAATGTGGGCAGAGAAGTGGCAGGAGAATGGAGGTCCCCTGGGATACTAGACTGGTCAGGGCAGCTTGCCCCAGAGGACTCAGCAAACAGGGAAGGGTGGGAGAAGGGAAGCTCTTGTTCCTATTTTGAATAGATATTCTAAAACATAATTTTTACAATGTATTCTGAAATGTGGAGAAATTTTAATTTAGCCGATCATAATTCTATTATCACTTGTTTGGGTTTTAAAACTAGTTGCATTATTTTATTCCTATTGTTATTTGTAGCTGCCCAGCAGCCACACAGAGAACCAAGTCCCTGAAAGAAAAACTGGGGTCTTGGAGTGGGGGATGGGATGGTGAGAGAAATAAGGAGACCAAGACACAGTTTCTGATCAAGGTCTGATGTTTACTTAGGAGATTGAGCATATATAAGAAAGGAGACCCATCCCCCTCAATGCCAGGATCTCAGTTGACTCATTGGCATCTTGTTGCTAGTCAGAAACTTGTCAGGCAGTTGGTGGTGGCTCCTTGTAGGAAACTTCAGAAGCAGCAGGACAATAGAGTTCTCTTATCTCAGAAAACTTCATCCTAGGTGGGCTAGCTCTGTCAGTAGAGCAGGGACTGGGGGAAGGGTACAGTTATTTGACAAATTCAAATGAATCTTTGAACATACAAAAACAGACTATCTTGACCCAAGGCTATTGAATTTATTTATGTTTGATATAGAATGTTAAATATTTTGATTTGAATTTATTCTTTTATTAATAGCTTCTGAATGTGCCTGTTTCACTAAATCTTCTCTGAAGGAATATCAAAATATATAATTTTAAAGTAATTCCCAGTCATCTGAAGTAGGTCTTATGCTGACATCAGATGCAATTGTGCATTTGTTGGCACAGTTCTAACCCTACTCAGGTTAGAATCCTGTTCAGGAATCTTCAGGCTTCAGCTCCTGGCTGTCATTGCTCCCATTCTCTCCTCCCATTTTCAGCACCTCAGCATCGAGGGTCCAGCACAGCTCCTAGCTCATCATCACTTCCTCTGAGTGATGAGATGGGAAGGGTTGCACATCAAGAGTCTCAACTGACTCAATGACATCAACCCCAGTGGTCATGATAAATTCAATTTGATTCTAGTTGAGAAGTCTTTCTTGTGAACATAATGTGTAAAAGAGTTATCAAAAAACCCTTCAAGTTTCAGAACAATAAAATGAAACAAAATAAACAAACAAGCAAACATCCAAATAAACAGACAAAGGGCTTTGGGAATTTGAACAAATTGGCAGAGCATTGAAACAAGGCTCACTGGAGCTGCAAAGAGGTAGAGCACCAGGAGAGAAAGAATATATCAGGTTTATGACCCTTTGATGAAGAGGTTTTGTATGTTTAAACATCAGGTGTTTATTGAGTCGCTACTGTGTTCACAAAGTGTTTCTGTTTCTATAAATAGAAAGTGCTGTGGTCATGAAGGTTAAAAAAAAATACCTATATATTATTAACCCCACCCAGTTCAAGGAACATGATATTTGGCTGACAAAAAATAGAAATGGTGTGGACCATTCCAGAACATAAACAAAAAGAGCATTAAGGATTGCCAGTAGTTTCTAAGATGGGAGTGAAGTTAATTTTATTATTAGACTCATTATGTACTGCCTTCTGCCTAATTCAGCTCTCAAGTGAAATGTAGGTCAATCTTGTTCTACAGCAGAGACAGCCACTCTGAATAATACCTTCTGCGAACTCTGTAAATCTCTGAATTAAGCAACATTTTTTTTTATAGAAAGAATTTTATCACATAGCTCAGGCTGACTTTGAATCCACCAGGTAGCTCAGGCTGGCCTTGAACTCGAAGTCTCCTCCTGAGTCTTTAAAGTGCAAGGACTATAACCATGCAATCATACTTGACCTTTAAAAAGACATTTTATGTATTTTTATACTTAGCTACTGGGTTTCGAAAAGACTGCCCTGTGTCTGAGGGTTAAGGTGCTGCTCCTTGATAAGTCAAGTTAGATACCTGTGGCTCTACTGACCTTATTTCAGGCTGTGTCTTATGTGTTTTGTGTTCTAGATCTTTTATGTCTACCAGGGCTCTCTAGAACTATCACTGATGTCGGTGCTTCCTATACTTTGAGACTTACTTACTTCTTATCTGAAGCTTTGGTAACACTCAAGAACACCACTGTCCTAACACCCAGTTCCCATCGAACTGCTAACTTCTTTATCTCTTTCCCTGGATCAGTGGTTGCCAACCTGTGGGTCTTGACCCCTCTTTTGGGGGTGGTGAAAGACCCTTTCACAGGGGTCACATTTCAAATATCCTCATTTCAGTTAGCTACATTATGATTCATAACAGTAGCAAAATTACAGTTATAAAGTGCCAACAAAAATGATTTTATAGTTGAGGTTCACCACAGCATGAAGAATTGTATTAAAGGGTTGCAGCATTAAGAAAAGGTACGGTCTGGGCTAGATATCAAGTCTGTTGGTTATTCCATCTACACCTACAGTTCTGTCTTACGAAGCTGATGCTGAGAACAGGTGAGCAATCCCTTCACTCCATAATGTATGCTTGCTAAGGTAGAGCACAGAGAAGCAGATTTTAACAATGCTAACTCATTGCGTTGCTTTTCTTTTAGAGCACCACTGTTAAGTTGTTATATGCTTCTCAATGCTGTGAGGTCATTAGTGGCTTCTCACAAATCTGTGAATAAGTAGCTCTGTCCTCATTTTACTCAAGAGAAACCTGGGATTAAGGAAGATGAGTAGCTCAGGGCTATTGAGTATTGGGGTTGAAATGTGATTGATGTAATCACCAAGCCACACTGTTCCAGTTCTTGTCACATGTGTATTCCATCCAATCGAAGCTTTACCAAGTTTCCTAAGAGTAAAATAAAACAAAATAAGCCAAAAGCAAACAAGCCAACACACAAACAACCAAAGGCCTTTGGGAATTTGAACACATTCATGGCTCATGAAAACAAGACCTCAATGTTTTCACCTTCATGACCAGAATTCTAACTTGGTGGCTATGTGTAATTCTTAATTTTTTTTATCTTTAAGAAAAATTATTTATATGTAATTTAATTTGTGCATCTGAGGCAGTTAAAGGAGAGAGTGAGGATGATGAAACGCAGATGGAGGCCACATAGAGGAAACAGACTTTACACCTTACCCTATGGGGGAAATATTTACATGAAATGAACTCAACATACTGCTGTCCTCCCTCTTCTTTCAGATGCTGGGCCATCACCTTGGGTGTCCTCATGGTCCCCAGGATGTGTCTACTCAAATGGTGGCATTGGAGATTTCTGTTCTCCTTTCCCTTTTTCTCAGCAGGATTTCCCTGTCTTCATCCTATTCCTACTTTCTAAGATCATAGATGTGAGGGTCAGATATTTCAAGGCCTGTGTTCTGCACAAAGCTTTTATATTTTCTTTAACTGCCAAATTCCTTTGTGGATAGATAGGTTTTTCTCTTGTACTTTTTTAATGGAAATTCTGCAGGAAAATGTAATAGAATATATAAAGCTTGCCCTTGGTTGGTACCTAGTATCATTTTATCATTTATAAGAATGGTGGATTTGACCTAATCTTTCTATTTATCCCAGAAACTACCTTGGGTTTATAGCTTCTCCATGTAGGAGACTCACTCAACAAAGAAACACAATTCTAAAATATACTCCCATGGAACCTCTGCTTAAACTCTATGTTTCTGTGCTGCTCTGTGTAGCCAGAGCTCATGTTCAGATCTAAATCTCTAGCTACAACTTACCCAGGCCCCTGCCATAGCAGATGCCTGTGGTTTCTTTTTAAATAATTTGTAATGATGATTTCTTTAAAATGTCAGAATGATGTGACAGTTAGAGGAAAGTCACGTTTACTAGGGCTGATTATGAAAGACTGTTTAGTTTTGCGGTATGTGAAGTCCATTTCTCCACCGTAAACTGACTGGTGCTTTTGTAACCAGCCATGTTTCCTTGATTTTGATAGTCTACATGCTATGTTTTGGAATGTATTGTGTTATTCAGATGTGGAAAGTGAGAAAGTGAAATAATATAAAACAAAGGTCACTTAGCATCAGATTAAGCACTGAGTTTATTTTCCTGTAGTAGACAAGGTGAAATGCTTATGAAATCTGGCATTAATTTTTTTTTTTTGGCAAACATGGTGAGAAGCCTTTATGTTGCTGCCAGTACAAGTGTTTTTTGATGCTAGGTATCAAACCCAGAGCCTTGTGCATCCTGTACATGTGCTGTACCATTGAGCTACACACTCAGATCTCTCTATTGAAGTCTGAAAGCCTTGCAGGTTCCCTTCTTTGCAGGATACTCTGGTAATTGAAGATGGTTTTGGTTCGATTTTTGTTTTTGTTTTTTGTCTGTTTGTTTTGTTTTGTTTTTCCAATTTGACACAAAGTAGAGTCACTTGGGAAGAAGGAGTCCCAATTGACCATCCTGGTCTGTGGACATATTTGTGGGCCATTGTCTTGACTGTTAGTTTTTGTTTGGATGGCTTAGCCCACTGTGGATGGTAACACCTCTAGATAGATGGGCTTGGCTATATAGAAGGGCTCGCTTAGCAGCAATCAGCTTCCCCTGTGGTCTCTACATCAGTTTCTGCTTGAGTCCCCACTCTGACTTCCCTTAATGATGGCCTGTGAGCTGGAAGAACAGACTGAAATAAACCCTTTCCTCCCCCAGATTGCTTTTGGTCATGGTATTTATCACAGCAATAGAAAGAAAACTAGAACAGAGGGGACGATAAGATGCTGGTTAACAAGATCAAAGCCTCAGCACAGAGACAAACTAACTGTTAAGTCACTTACAAAAGTACATTCCAGGAGTCATGGGAGTAAATCTCAGACAAATAAAGTCTTGGGAGATCCAAGTTTCACATATTATTTTCTTCTAGTCTACAAATGCAAAAATCCTTAGGTATGCCAGAGGGGATATTTCTGCCGGTCAATCACTTTCTGGGCTTGTGTGTATGAGGTACAGAGCCAAATGGGTACGGTTGAGTCCCTATTTTTCTAGATGACATGTGTAATAGTATCCTGATGATTATTTTAAAACTGTTTCCAGCTGTGTTATATAATGTATAATCTGTTTTATACAATATATGATACTAAATATTTAACTGTGTAGAAAAGTATGACAATCGTGTGCTGCACATGTTCTGCAACAGTCAAGTTCAGGGACGTTTCTTTTTTATTCCTTTCCTTTTATCATTACTTTTTTTTTAAATTGTCTTTTCTTTACTTCTACTTCTTTTTCCTTCCTTCATTCCTTCTTCTTCTTTCATTCTTTTTTTTTCTTTCCCCTTTCTTGTTTGCTTTTTTGGGAGCAGTGTTTAACTATGCAGACCTCGCTCTTCTGGAACTCTCTCTGTAAGCCAGGCTGGTTGGCCTCAGATCTATGCATCATCAGGCTGAGTCCAGGAGACATTGACAGTAGAAGAATGGTCATGGGCATTAGGAATCCTGTGATCCAAAGCAATACAAAAACCCACTTCACAGCAATAATTGTGAAATAACATGGAAAAATGTATTGAAAAAAATTATTGTTTTAGAGATTAAGATCCCAACTTGTATCCAGACTCTGTAACTTGAACCATGAGTGCTGCTAATGGGGGGATGATAGCTTTCCTATTGTACCGGGGGTGAATTTGAGATTTAGTTTGTTCTTAGAGCAAACAGTATGAGCTGTGACATTATGTATGAACTAGTGAAATGTATAAAGAAAAAACAGCATAGGTGGATGATTTACTCTATTAAAGAGCCACTTTTCATTGAAGGGTAACCTTCTGAAACATTAAGTTAGAATTTCTGACCCCTTATAAGATGTTTTTTGTTTTCATATGAGGAAATGAAATCTTCATTCTTTGTAATCTATAAAACACATACTTTCTTTGATATAATTTCTGTCAGTGCATAGCCCTGGGTGTTCTAAAACTTGCTGTTTAGATCTCACAGAGATCTGTTTGCCTCTGCCTGCACCATTCTATGATTCAAATAACTGAGAGAAAATCTTATTATAGACTTAGGAACAAAATCAAACTTCCTTGATTGACTTTACTGGGATTGACTGGAATGTAATGTAGCTATTTCCTGTGCTTGTATGGAAGGTCTGTATTCAATAGTACTGAATATTCCAAACTATGCTATGTTGCATGAAAGATAATGATCTAATCTCAATTACTCATACATGCATAGATTTTAACGAAATCAACTGTCACTAGTGTGATGATATACACTGAGAGAATAGAGAGGACAGGTGGACTCTTATATTTGTCCTTATACAATTTATAATTCCTACAATGAAGTGACTTACATGTTATGGAGCTGGTCTACAGTAGGCAAAAGACTTCTCTGTTCTAGGGCAGATTCTGAGAATGTGTTAATTACACTATAAAGGTTACTCTGCAGATGTAAGTAATCTAATGAACTTGTGTCTGAAATACTGGGATGTTCTCAGAGTGATTTCCAAGGTCCTTGCCAGTGAAACAGGGAAGCATAAGAATTAGATAGGGAGATAGGGTGAGCAGAGGCTGTTGTAACTTAGAGCCAAAGAACTCAGTCAACTCAAGCCAAAGTACTAGGGCAGTTTCGAGACAGGGAAAAAGACTATTTTGTAAAGTTGGCCTGCTTGCTCCTTTAGCCTTCTTACTAATAGAACTAAAGATGTCTATGTCACTAGACTCATCGTAATTTATTATAACAGCATTAGCTAAAAGAATATACTCTTACATTATACACTTCTATTCGTACTAACCCCATTAAAATGTTATTGGTAGACTTCTAAGGAAATTAAAACTGTGGTCATGCATGACTACACACTTTTTTAAGTCACCCACTGGCAGACAGTAAAATGAAACACTGAAAACTCTATACCCCAGTTAAGAAAATTCCAAACTGTATCAAAATGGAACCCTGTGAATGGAATGTATCACCATGTGCTAAGTTACTTCACAGAAGCACAAATGCTACTATCACACCAGTGGACCTCTCTTCTTCTTTGGAAAAATTACACTACTCAAAAATATTAACTCAAAAAAAATTAACTTGCTGGACAGTGGTGGCACATGCCTTTAATCCCAGCACTTGGGAGCAGAGGCAGGTGGATTTCTGAGTTCAAGGCCATCCTGGTCTACATAGTGAGTTCCAGGACAGCCAGGGCTACACAGAGAAACCCTGTCTCGAAAAACCAAAGGAAAAAAAAATAAAAATAACTCTTCCAAAGCCTTACCATCAATGAGAGACCTGGGATTCCAGCTTTGCCTGGCTCTAACATTGACATGTGATTCTTTAATATTTTTTCATTCTGTAATTATAAATAACTTATTTATGGACTTTTTGTCTCTTAAGTATCTCAGAATAGACAGACCTCCTGAAGTGGTATGATAGTCATTCATATGAGTGGCATTTTTATTATGTGGTCATACTACCAAAGTTAAAAAGAATTACAAAACAATAAAGTAATACTTCATTTATTTTTTTCTTTAGGTTCACAAAGGTATGAATTCAAACTAAATTTACTCAAAACTCTGATTAATGTATTCCTGAAGGAGATGACATGGTAACACCATTTTTCAACATACAAATACTTTTTAAAAGTTGTCTTTAAATTTTACACAGTATATTTGCCTAGTATTAATCCCCAAATTGTTTACATGCTAGTAGAAATACATATAAATATGACTAGTAAGTAAAACAAGAAAACATAATATGTAATGATTGCCAAGAGATCAATCAAGCACCAATGATGCTCTTACATACAGTTGCACCTGCCTTCTTGAGATATGCTTTTCAGATACTCCTACAACTTTCCTGCAGTGACAGTAAGATGACGGGTGTCACACCTGGATAATATGTATGCTAACGCTCAGGGAGAAAAGTGACATCACCTCCCACCCTTCTGAAGTTTGAGGAGTCAGCTATGGAAACCCTCTCACAAAATTAAGCTTCTCATCTGCTGATCCAGTCAGTTCTTCCCGAGGGATGCCCCCCCCCACCCCCTGCCCAGTCCCTTAAGAATTTCAAAATAGCTGTTACCTGAGCCTGACTCAGAAACTCCAGCTGCTGGGAACCTAAGAGAAAATTTGGTCTTATTTGAAAAATTAGCATCACATTCCATTCCACGTTACTTTCTTTAAAAAAATATGTAAGGGATTTCCAACTTTTAAACATTTATTATGAATTAATTTTGTGCATGTGTGTAGATCAGAGGACAATTTGTGGTAGTTGGTTCTCTCCTTCCACCAAATGGGTCTCAGGGACTAAATGATGGCTGTTAGGTTTGGAGGCAAGCACTGTTACCCACTAAGCTATCCTATGCAAGCATAGATTTTACAGTTATTATAAATAAAAAAAAAATTTCTCCATTGTTTCCCAAGATACAGAAAATTTAAGTCCACTTGGCAATATCCCATATAATATTTCTGGTTTAACAACTGATTAAGTCTACAAGAGATTAAGCTTCATCCATGGTAAACTCATTGTTGTCAAGGATTTCTATGCATTAGCATGAACTGCTACTGACACATTTGCCAAATGAGTTACATTTATATATGGTATGAGTTCAAAGTGTATGTACCTAAAATTATCATTTTCAACCTCTTTTTAGAAATTCAAGGATAGAATTTGGTTCTCAATATGCCTATTTTTCTCTTCCATTTTCATGTTGTGTTCAGAGGCATTTACTCTTTATTATATTTTACTTGGTCATATTTCTAACCTCCTGGTGATTAAATCTTCTGAAAAGCTTAAACACATTTACATCAAAATTATCTCTATGGGGTGTATTAAGCATCTTCACATTAAAAATGAAATACATCCCTATATTTTCTTGCTTAATTTTAATTTCTAACAACAGTGGATCCTTCCTGCATATTTTATATTGCTCTGTATTATAACATTTGTTGTGAATATTAGCTCATAAAACAATGCATATAGTTATGGGATCTTATTTGTTATTACTGTCTTTATCACAGTGGAGAAATTATACATGGCAATGTTTTAGGGACCAATTCTCCTTGTCTTGGAGTAAAATACTTTCATGCATCAGCAGGATACTCAAAGGATCTATCTCTATGAGTTTTGTGGAAATCTAAACATAAGATGGGGCAAAAATGCAATATTTAGACCATCATCCACCTGATACATATGAATTTAGTTCTCACTATGTCTTGGTACTTTGTTAAATTATGACCATCATTTCAATATTCCTTTAAATGTGTTTTGAGATAAATGCGCAATTTTAAAAAATCAAAACTTAAAAGGAGGAAGTAACATACTAAAATATCACAGAACTTGTGATAGACACATGATTTAAAATGAATGTCTTCTAACTCTCATGAGTGAAATAACATAAAGAATGGTAATAAATTTCTTTTGCCCCTGAATGTCTGGTAGGCCCTGTAGTTAGGATAGATTCAGATAATTAGTCTTAGGACTTGGGCTTACAAGATGATTATTTGACAATTTGAATAGTTTATTAAATAGAAGGTAACACTTTGATCAAACAGCTGTGCTGTCAGCAAGATTCTTTAGTGATGCCATGGGACATTGTGGTTAGAGATTTTTGAGAGGAACTCCATTAGCATCTTATTTATTCTCTCTGTGATCTATCTCCTATGGCACCATGTCTATTTCTCTAAAAGGAACTGGTATCTGTGAAAAATTATAAGAAAACATAAAACCACTAATTAAAATACCAGATCCTAAATGATTCACTTTCTTACTTTTGGATATTTTATTTTTGCTTCTTATGAGACAAGGTCTCATTAAGTTATCAAGGTTAGGCATACAGTCACTGTAAGCCATATGGGCTTTGAATTTGGGACCTTTTTACCTCAGCTTCTTGAGTAGATGTAACTACAGGCCTGAGTCCCCAGACTGGTTTTCCATTTGGTATTGCATGTGAGTCCTAATACAGAAGAAATCCCACCATGTGTGACTTAAAGAGAGAGGGGCTTCTTGCTATAGGATGGATAACTTTAGCATCTGCTGCAACAGGAACCTTGAGCATCTTGTAGGCACTTCAGATTTCAAAGTTCTTTAAAGACCAAGATGTGCACAGGAAAATGATACAAAGTCAGTTTACATTTCCTAAAGGTGGACTGGAAAGAGCTCCAGTTTTCAAAGGTTCCCTTGACTACTTCATACTGAGGTCCAATGAGTAAAATCTAAATATTGGAAGAATTTGGGTACTAGTAGTTCAGTTTATGAGTCAGACAGGCAGAAACTGCTCTGAAATCTCTTATAACTGGATTATAATTACATTGTACAAGTGTTCCCATGACTATCTTGGTATATATTTCTCATACCTCCTTTTATGTTTGATATGCCTTATTCATCTTAATTCAATAGTTAAAACTTTCCCTCACTTTGATAGTTGATGGGTTGCCATTTGGTGGGTGGAATGCATTAATTTCTTCCGTATCACTCCAAGTATTGCTTTGAAGTTAACCAGGCTTGTTCTGGAACAAAATAACCCAGAAGTATTTGTTCTGTGTCTCTATCTAATGCCCAGTAGACTGTCTTGTGAATGTTATTTGCTTATTCCTGGAGTTTGAAATCTCCTATGTGGGTACTATCTCAGTATAGAAACTTTCATTGCATTTTTATCCCTTTTTACCGAATTATGTGTTCTAAGCTGAATGGCTTTAGAACATGTGAAACTTTCCATTCTTTTCTTTTTTAAAAAGTTCACGAAACAGTAAAAATGTTGTAGGTTTCCAGAACACACTTACTGCTTTTGTCATTGTCTTTCCTACTTCTTACTTCCACTCTTTGGGCCCACGTATAATCATAAAATAAGACTGTGGATAATTGTAAATGCTCAAATGTGCACTTTCTTTTATTAATCATGTTGTAAACGTTGCACGTAGAATTATAAGTTCCAATAATGGTAAAATCAAGTGTTTGAGATATGATTCTTCTGGGATTTAAGTTTCAGTGATTTTGGGGAGGGGAATAAATGCTTCTTTAGGAAATAACCCAGGAAGGAAATGTCTGTGATTGATTTCTGTAGTCCCCATAACACTAGCTAAAAAGAGATACTTCCAAACATGAATGTGTCTGAATACAGTAGGGGAAGATTCAGAAAAGAGAATTGTCTTCAAGATTTTAGCTGTTAGCTTTTCAAACCTTATACCAATTAATCCAGTCAGCTCAGGATGTAAGAAAAAAAATTCTATAGCATGGGCAACTTACAAAACCAAAATTAATATTCCTAATGTGTCTAAAAGCTAAAGTTCAAGGTCAACATGTCTGTGTTGATGGCTCTTTCCCTGTTCAGTAGATGGACTCCTCACTGTGTCCTTACATGATGGAGAAGAGGAGACTTTCCACTTTCACATTTTAGGAACTCACTAATGTCTTCACAAGGGTCTCACTCCCAGTCTTCCTTAAACCTGATGGCCTTCTGGGTGCTTCATTGAGGATGCACACCATCAAAGGCCACCACCTTGACTGTCTGGTTTCAGTTGATAAACTTTAGGAAGATACAGTCAGTCTCAGTCTAAAGTATTTCTCTATACTAATAATGGCTCAGATCAGTTACTGTATATTCATTCACCTAGGAAACTGTATAAGTCCATATCCGTGCTGAATACTTGTGGTTTATAAAGAATGAAGAACTGGCTTAGGATTTATTAAGTATACACAGTTCTCTTAGTATGAGAGCAGACATGCAGAGACAAAAATTCCACGTGCAGGATTTTCATATTGCAGAATAATTTTGAATATGGCTAAGAGAACACGAAGTTTGACTTTTGGGTGAATGGGAAAACATGCTTTTGTACTTAAGGCATTTGTGTTATGATAGTTTGGAGTGATCCGAACACAAACAAGGTTATGTAGGTCTATCATGGCTGCTTGTTCTATGTCGTTACTGTATTTCTAGAGTGACATAACCCTGAATAAGAATATCAGTCACTTGAACTTGTTTGTTCATATTCAGCTAATCTAGTATCATTTTGTTATCAGAAACATTAAAATTGCTCAAGTGAGGGATGAATGTAAACAGAAGGGGAGAGTATTAGTCATCCCATATCTGCACTTTAGGTGGCAATTTACACACTATACTTGACTATATTCCTATAGCCACTCCTACACAGTACCTATTTTTATACCTGTTTTATACACAAAGATGTTAAAGCTTGTGAAAATTAAATGCTTTGCTTTAATCCATTTTTGAAAGAGCTTCCTCTGTTCATAAATGATTAGGTAACTTAATGTCTATCAAGTTTGTGTGTTTTTTAAAAATCCTATTTGGTATCTTCATGACATTTTCTCTTACTTTATTTTTTTTTAACTGTTCAAAAATCAACACCAGATACTCAAGTCGGTTGCATACTCGCTGTAATGCTTATGAAAGGGAGGTAGCAGGTATTCTATGAAGTTAAAATTCCTATAATACACATAAATTTGGGGCCTTCAGACTTAAGAACATTTAAACATCTTTTCAAGCTTATAGGTTTTAAAAATATTCTTTAAAATGATAATATGAATTGTAAAATTCCTAGAAATTAAAACAGCCTCCTGTGGTTCATTACAGTATTTGACTATACTGCCTTATCAGTACTGAACAACAGTGAACATGTTTTGGAATCTGGAAGTCTCTGGAATGTAGTTTAAAGCACTGGCTTCTGATAATGGATGACACCTGTTTTATCCGAGTGGTTTTTCCCAGATCACTACGAAAATACATTTATCTTGTGAGTTAAAATTTAGGAGTCCAGAATGCATATGTGGGTGAGCTCA
>NW_022196897.1:92915722-92995047 GCF_008632895.1 Mastomys coucha
TAAATTTTGACTGGTAAAGCAGGTCGGGGAAACTGGTAAACAAACCTCACAAATACGTGCCCACAATTCCATTTGCTAGTGTCGTTTAGATCAAGGTTATTTAAGATTTAATTGCTTTGATGGAGTGTGAATTCAGGTGGGGTGGGGGTGTAGGTAGGTGGTATTCATTTTAAGCCATCATTATGAAAGTAGAACTCAATTTTACTATTAGCACAATATGTGCTTTAGTAAACAGGACACAATCTGGAACCTGGTTCCTGTGTTAAACATACTTTTCTGTGGTTCATTTTTAGAAATTTTAGCTTAACTTTCCCAGGCTTAATTTGCACCTACAGAAGGCAGTTCTCTTGGAATCCAGGGTCATTATGGGAAGGTAATACATGAACTGGCGTTGGTAAGAAGAGAGAAAATTGATTGCCACAGATCACTCTCTCAAGTTTCCAGCCATCTGGGGGGTGCCATATGGAAGAGGGAGGAGTTCAGAGAGGGCCAGGGCTTAAATCATCACAAGCCATTTTAGTTTCCACTGGACTAGATTGGACTGTAAGATATGACTATAGTCCTCTCTCTAGGCTTTAGGTTAACACTAGACTAAGTTAAAATAACAGGTATACTGTTTGCTAGCTGTATAATTATTTCCAACTTATTTTACATACCTAAATTATGAATTATTTATTCATCAGTGATATGAGAATAATATAAACTTAAAGAAAGGTTTGTGATTACCAATGGAGACACTATAAAGTACTTATGCTCTGCCTTGCCCTCATCTGGGGAGAGAGTGGTGCTTTTTTTCAATACTCAGGTTTTGAACAAACTTGAGAAGACCTTGGTGAAAATAGGGTAAGAAAGAACTTCACAGGGTAGTGCTTTCTGCTGTTTAGTTCTGTTTATATATTAAGGCAATTCTTCTTCATGCTAGATACAGACATTATGTGCATTAATTTCTCAGGGTTTTCTCCAATACGCTTGTTCCTTTGCCCTTCTGCAGCCATATCTAGGAGCAAGTATTTTTTTCCTTCAGTTTCTTCCTTTAGCTTCCATGATGCTCAATCATCTTAGAACTTTGTGCTGCATTTCTCTAGCATTTGAAAATTCTTGGCTTGAAATAATTGTAATTATTGAATATTTATCTTTCATGATTTTGGAAGTTGCTGGCTTTGCATAGTCGTTTACGTTTAATTCATAAAACAGATGCAGTTAGGAATGCAGCGTGTGGGGTAGGCCAGGAAGGGTGCCATCTGAATGCGTATTAACCCTTGTTCATATCCTGGGAAGAAGCTGGAAATGTGAGCGGATTGGAACTGCTGAAGCTGGAGCATCTTTCTCTGACTGTGTCCAGTCCCCATTGTCATTTTAGTCCATCAGCTGCAAGGTAGCCATGCTTCTTATGTGATGGCTGAGGGCTTCAAAGTGCATTTTTCAGCAAGATGGAGACAAACAATCTTTTCTGAATTAGCATCCTATGTTATGACATATTCCCTCCCTTGATATTTTATTCATCTTATTTGAGAGTGACAGAAATAGACTTCATGCTTGTTAGGATCAATACAAGATTTTATAAGAACACTGATATTAATATTTTCTTGGCAAATTTGAGAAAATGAAATTTGCCATATTTGTCTTTATAGTATCAATAATACACGTCTATTCTCCAAGTAACCTTGACTCAATCTATCTCTCAGTCACCTAAGACCCTCTTTCAAATTCTCTTCAAGGCATTAGACTCATGTTCAAAAACTCAGAATTGTACAACACCCAGAACTGTAGAATACCAGGTGAGATTTGGTGTTGGTTAGGCACTCTAGTCAGGCTTCTTGAGCTTATATCTGAGTAATCTCTCCCTTTCCCTCTCCCTTTCCCTCTCCCTCTCCCTCTCCTCCCTCTCCCTTTCCCTCTCCTCCCTCTCCCTCTCCCTCTCCTCCCTCTCCCTCTCCTTCTCCCTCTCCCTCTCCTCCCTCTCCCTCTCCTCCCTCTTCCTCTCCCTCTCCCTCCCTCCCTCCCCCTTCCCTCTCTCTCTCTCTCTCCATATATATGTATATATAAACATATATCTATGTATATGTATGTATGTATATATGTATGTATGTATGTATAAACATTTTGCAGACAAACTTACTTACTTTTAATGTATATGGATGTTTCTCCTGCTTGGATGTGCACCATTTGCAAGCCTGGTATGTACTGAGTCCAGAAGAGGCCATAGGATCCCCTGAGACTCGGGTACTACATGGTTGCAAGTGAATCATGTGGATGCTGGGAATGAAGCCTGGGTCCCCTGGAAGAGAAGCCAGTGCTCTTAACCACTGAGCTATCTTCCCAGCTCCAAGTGCTTATGTTTTTCACATGTCAATATATAGTACACTCAGTTCAACCAAAGCCACATTATAGAAAGAATCGTGGTGAATACCCAAACTTTCTCAGAGAGCCTTCTGTGTGTTTGAAGAATTATCTCAAATGCTTAACAAAAGTTTGAAAGAACTGTCACAGGCTTGGCATTATCATACATCATAATCTCTTAATTGTGTGCTAGACTCTTTTGTTAACCTGGAGTCATTTCTTAAGTTTAGAATTAAACTTAATTCTAAGTTTATGGATTATGTTCTTTTATTTGTCCAGAGAAGATCATGAAATGAATGTGAAATACCTATTTACCCAGAAGTTCTGACTCCTTTAATATTTAACAATTTTCTCATTGCCTTTCGCTGTCGTTTTGTGCTTTACTATAGACATCTAGAAGGAGGCAGACAGATTCAATATTCTGCTTGGAAATCTATTTATGTAGGTCATCCAGTACATTGAGTGAGTTGACTATTTTCCACAAGATAGCTGCCAATGGTGCTTTGCTTCAGGCTATCTAGAGTGAGGGGGACAAAGATACAGCTATATCTCAAGACAGAACTTATTCTTAGAAAACACCCAGTATTATTCATTTTATTTTATTTTTCATTAGTATATATTAATTGAAAAACATACACTGAAGAAGAGAAATATTCTATCTCTTGGAGGAAGTATAAAAAATATCTACGAATGAAAAACACTGGGATGAAACAAATTACTCTACCACAGCTTGAATGTCAGCTATCTAAAGGATGTTGCTTCATTCTCCTTTAATTGTCTCTCAGAGATTTAGTGTGATATTGTGTTTATATGACTGTCTAACATCTTTGTCCTCATATTCAACATAATTACCAAATAGCTAACACATTGTCAACACATACAGGATTTTCCTCATATTTTGACAAGAGTCTTATATGACCAACTTCATAAAGTCCTGATAGCATGTCTATGATAGTTTTTTCTCTTTTAAAATTAGTTATTTCATTTATCTACATGCCAAATGTTGCCTCCTTCCAGTCTCACCTCTCAGAGTTCTTCCCCTATTCACCCACCTGACCACCTCCGAGAGGGTGCCGCCACACCCCCATATCCCACCACCCTGGGGCATCAAGTATCTAAAGGATTAGGATCATCCTCTCCCACTGAGGGTAGACAAAGTAGCCCTCTGCTACATAGGTCCCGAGGGCCTTGGACCACCTTATGTATGCTCTTTGTTGGTGGCTCCCAGGGGTCCAGGTTAGTAGACACTGTTGGTCTTTCTTTGGGGTTGCCATCCCCTTCAGCTCTTTCAGTCCTTCCCCTAACTCTTCCATAGAAGTCCCCAACCTCCATCCAATGCTTGGCTGTGAGTATCTGCATCTATCTTAGTCAGCTGCTAGTATAGCCTCTCAGAGGACAGCCATACTAAGCTCCTATCTGCAAGCACAACATAGCGTCAGTAAGAGTAGCAGAGATTAGTGCCCACAGGGCATATCCAAGTTGGACCATTCATGGGTGGGCCATTGCTTCAGTCTCTGCTCCATTTTTGTTCCTGCATTTCTTTTAGACAGGAGCCATTTTGGGTTGAAGGTTTTGTAGGTGGGTTGGTATTCCCATCCCTTCACTGGAGGCCTTGTCTGACTACTGGAGGTGGTCTCTTCATTGGCTAAGGCAATCCCCATTGAGTTCTGGGAACATCTCCATCCCAGGTCTCTAGGATTTCCTAGAGATTCATCCTACCCTACCCCCACTCCAGGAGCTGCACATTTCTATTCACTTGGACTTCTGGGCCTCTCTCCTGTCTCCCCCATACCTGATCCTGCCTCCCTTTTCCCTTCAATACCTCTCTCCCACCCAGAATCCTCCCTCCCTAAGCCTCCACTACTATTTTGTTTCTCGTTCTAAGTGGGATTTAAACATCCTTGGCCCTTCCTTCTTATCAACTTCTTAGGGTCTGTGGGGTGTACTATGGGTATCCTGTACTTTTTAGCTAACATCTACTTTTTTTCCCTTTTCTTTTCTTTTTCTTTTCTTTCTTAGATGTTTTCTTTATTTACAATACCTCTTTTCCCAGATTCTCCTCCAAAAATAAATAAATAAATAAAAGTAAGTGAATAAATAAATAAAATAAAATAAAAAAACAAAAACTAAAACAAACCCCTGTTCCCTACCCCCTCCCCCTGCTCGCCACCCACCCCCTCCTGCTTACAGGCCCTGGCATTCCCCTACACTGGGGCATAGAACCTTCACAAGGCCAAGTGTCTTTCCTCCCATTGATGACCAACTTGGCCATCCTCTGCTATACATCTACTTATCAGTGAGTACATATCATGCATGTCCTTTTTTAGGGTTACCTCACTCAGGTTGATATTTTTTAGTTCCATCTGTTGGTTTTCAAAATCCATTATGGCCTTGATTTTAATAGCTGAATGATATTCAATTGTATATTTATATCTGTATCCATTTTTTGATTGAGGGATATCTGAGCTGCTTTCAGTTTCTGGCTATTATGAAAAAGGCTGGTATAAATATAATTGAGCAAGTGTCTTTGTGAGATGTGGAGCATTGTTTGGGTTAATGCCCAGGAACAGTATAGCTGGGTCTTCAGGTAGAACTATTTCCAGTTTTCTGAGGAACTACCAGATTGATTTCCAGAGTGGTTGTACCAGTTTGCAATCCCTCCAGCAATGGAGAAGTGCTTCTCTTTTTCCACATCCTTGTCAATATGTTCTGTCTCTTGAGTTTTTTTTTTTTTTCTTGGTTTTTTGAGACAGGGTTTCTCTGTATAGCCCTGGCTGTCCTGGAACTCACTCTGTAGACCAGGCTGGCCTCGAACTCAGAAATCCACCTGCCTCTGCCTCCCAAGTGCTGGGATTAAAGGCGTGCGCCACCACCACCCGGCGAGTTTTTTATCTTATCCATTCTAATTTGTGTAAAGTATAATCTTAGGATCATTTTCATTTTCATTTCCCTGATGACTAAGGATATTGAACATTTTTTATGTACCTCTTGACCATTCAAAATTCCTCTGTTGAAAATTCTGTTTAGCTCTATACCCCATTTTTAAATTGGGTTATTTGGTTTTTTGAAGTCTAACTTCTTGTATTCTTTATAAATTTTAGATATTAGTCCTTTGTCAGATGTAGACTTGGTGAAGATGTAGACTGCCATTTTGTCCTATTGACAGTGTCCTTTGCTTTACCGAAGCTTCGTAGTTTTATGAAGTTCCATTTATCAATTGTTGATCTTAGAGCCTGAGCCATTTCTGTTCTGTTCAGAAAATTGTCTCCTGTGCCAATGTGGTCAAAGCTATTCCTACTTTTTCTTCTATTAGATTCAGTGTATTCGGATTTATGTTCAGATCCTTGATCAACTTGGACTTGAGCTTTGTACAGGTGATAAATATGAATCAGTTTGCATTCTTCTACATATAGACTGCCAGATAGACCAGCACCATTTGTTGAAGATGCTTTTTTTTTTCCACTACTAATTTTTGGCTTTTTTTTTTTTATCAAAGATCAAGTGTCCATAGGTACATGGATTTATTTCTGGCTCTTCAATTCTATTCCACTGATGGACATGTCTGTCTCTGTACCAATACCATGCTGTCTTTGTCAGTATTGCTTTGTAGTACCTTTTGGTCAGGAATGATGATTCATTCCTCCCAGATCTTTTATTGTTGAGAATTGTTTTGGCTATCTTGGGTTTTTTGTTTTTCCATATGAATTTGAGAATTGCTCTTTCCATATCTGTGAAGAATTGTGTTGATATTTTGATGGGGATTGCATTGTTTTTTGGTTAGATGACCATTTTCGCTATGTTAATCCTATTGATCGATGAGCATGGGAGATCTTTCCGTTTTCTGAGGTCTTCAATTTCCCTCTTCAGGAACTCGAAGTTCTTGTCATACAGATCTTTTAGTTGCTTGACTGGAGTTACATCAAGATATACTATATTATCTGTGGCTATTGTAAAGGGTATTATTTCCCTAATTTCTTTCTCAGCCCATATATAATTTTTTAAAGGACAGCTACTGATTTTTTGAGCTAATTTTGTATCCAGCCATTTTGCTGAAGATGTTTGTCAGCTGTAGGAGTTCTCTGATAGAATTTTCAGGATTGCTCAAGTACCCTATTTCATCATCTGTGATTTGTGACATCTTAACTTCTTCCTTTCTAATTTATATCCCATTGGATCTTCTTTTGTTGTCTTATTGCTCTAACTAGAACTTGAAGTATTAAGTTGAATAGATGAGAAGAGAGCAGGCAGTCTTGTCTTGTCCCTGATTTTAGTGCAATTGCTTCAAATGTCTTCCTATTTAATTTGATGTTGACTATTGGTTTGCTGTACATTGCTTTCATTATGTTTAGGTATGTGCCTTAAATTCCTGGTCTCTCTAAGACACATCAAGGGGTGTTGATTTTGTCAAAGGTTTTTTTCAGCATCTAAGATGATTATGTGATTTTTTTCTTTGAGTTTGTTTATATTGTGGATTATGTTGATGGATTTTTATATATTGAACCATCTTTGCATCCCTGGAATGAAGCCTACTTGATCATGATGAATAATGTTTTTGATGTGTTCTTGGATTCAGTTTGTGAGATTTGAGTATGTTGGTGCAAATGTTCATAGGTGAAACTGCTCTGAAGTTCTCTTTCTTTGTTGGTTCTTTGTGTGGTTTAGGTATCAGGGTAACTGTGGCCTCTGAATTAGGTAGTTTGTATTTTGTGGAATTGTGTGAAGAGTATTGGCATTAGCCTCTCTTTGGAAGTCTGGTAGAATTCTTTACTAAAACGATCTGGCCCTGGGCTTTTTTTCTGTTTTCTTTTTGGTGGGGAGTTTTTAGTGACTGCTTGTATTTCCTTAGGTGTAATGAAACTAGGAGAAATATGTAAACAGATAGAATGATAAATTTGCCCTTGGAAAGTGGAAGAATTAGAATTGTCATAGTTTTTGTTAACTTGACACAGACCTTGGCATAACTAAATAAAGAAAACTTCAACTGAGACATTTTCACTATCAGATTGGTCCATGGGCATGTGCCTCTGGGGTATTTTCTTGACTGATGATTAATATGTAGGGGTATAGCCCACTCTGAGCAATACAATCCCTGGGCAGGTAGGCCTGACTTGCATACGAATCTTAGAAAAGCAATCCAAGAGCAGAAGGCTAGCAAGCAGTGTTCTGTGGTCTCTGCTTCAGTTCCTGCCTCTAGATTCTTGCCTTGGGCTCATATCCTGGTTTTTTGATGGTAGACTGTAGACTGTAAGCTAAATAAGCCATATTCTCTCCATGTTATTTTTGGTCATAATGTTTTTATCATAGCATCAGAAAGCAAACTAGAATAAAATATTGAGCCAAACCTCACACTGGTAAAGTTTGACAAAACATTGGATACTGAGATAGAAAAGTATATGTCTTGAAGCTTCTGTCATTGAAATTTCATCAGACATCAGATTCTGCTGTTGAAGAAATTTACATGCTGGATAGAGAGGGAGGTAATGAAAAGTTAAATAAAAATAAAATTTCTGCTAATATATAATATTTACTCTTGTGAATCTTCTGGTACAAATGTCTATCCTCGTTTATTGTTTTAAAAATCTATGGCCACATTTGGTATGAAAATGCTCAAATTTAAAGAATAAAAATTTGCATGATATTATGAGTCACACTGTTAAATCAGTTGTCCATCTTCATCCAGTATAAGACATGAACTATGTTATTTGTCTTAATTCATATTCTATGTCCCAATTGCCTGTCCATCACGTGGATCCCTCTGGGTTGTTAGATTAACTGTTGCAGTATTACAGTGCTCTGTTCACACTACTTTAATTTTGCTTAACCTTGGATCCAGGGTGCAAGAGGAGTGATGCTTTAAGTTTGGACATGCAAATAAGAAGCTGTGATAAAATGTACATTAAGTAAAAAGAGATGAATATTCTAGAGTTCATGAGTATAGAAAAGAATTGATGATGACCATTGGCAAGGTGAAACTGTTAGTGAAACTGTCAAGAAAGACAAAGAAACTTGTGTTAGGTTTACTCTTCCACATTAACTGCAAGCCACGGCCACATCACGTGATAAAGGCTCCTTTAAGAAGGAGGCTCTGCCAGTGCCTGACAAATACAGAGGTGGATGCTCTCAGCCAACGATTGGACTGAGCACAGGGCCTCCAGTGGAGGAGCTAGAGAAAGGATTGAAGGAGCTGAAGGAGTTTGCTGCTCCATAGAAGGAACAACAATATGAACCAACCAGAGCCTCCAGACCTCCCAGGGACCAAACCACCAACCAAATAGTACACATGGAGGGACCCATGGCTCCAGCCCCACATGTAGCAGAGGATGATGGCATTGTCTGGCATCAATAGGAGGTCCCTTGGCCCTGTAAAGGCTCTATGCCCCAGTATAGGGGAATGCCAGGACAAGGAAGCAGGAATGGGTGGGTTGGTGAGCAGGGGGAAGGAGGATCGGATAGGGGGTTTTGGAGGGGACTCCAGGAAAGGGAATAACATTTGAAATGTAAATAAAGAAAATATCTAATTAAAAAAAGAAACATCCATTTTTTTAAAAAAGAAAGAGTTTCAACAGCAAGGTCTAATAGGACTGAGCACATATTTTATTAATCATTATTGGGCCCTATAAAAGTGATAGACATAATATTAATGAGTAATTTATCACTTCTCTTTAGTAATGGAAATAAATCATTTTATGTTTATAAATTAAGGAAAATAGGATCAAAGCAATTCATTACTCTTAAGTATCAAATTACCTATTCTCAAAGCATGGTAAAGATTTAAAATAAATGCTCATTTCTGAATGAAGTATATAATTTTCAAGTCTCAGTGACAAAAACATATATTTTAAATATTATTGTTAAATTGCAAAATTTCCTATTTCTTGGGTTGTGAGCCTAACCTTTTAATGGCTGAGCCATCTCTCAGGCTCAGTGGTTAAGAGCACTGCTTGCTCTTGCAGAGGTCCTGAGTCCAATTCCCAGCAACCACATGATGGCTCACAACCATCTGTAAAGACCTGATGCCCTCTTCTGGTGTAGCGACAGTGAACTCACATAAATAAAATAAATAAATCTTTAAAACTATTTGTAAAATGTCAGTGGGCCTTTTCCTTGCAGACCTTTAATAATTAAAAATATTAAATAAATAAGTCAATCTTAATTTTTTTTAATAAAGGAGATTTGTATAGTTATCACCTGAGAGTCTCTGCCAAAGTTTGACAAATACAGATGTAAATGCTCATAGCCAACTATCAGACTGAGCATGGGGACCCAATGGAGGAGTTAGGGGAAGGAATGAAGGAGCTGAAGGAGTTTGCAACCCCATAGAAGGAACAACAATATCAACCAACCAGACCCCCCAAAGCTCCCAGGGACTAAACCACCAACCAAAGAGTATACATGGTGGCACCCATGGATCCAGCTAGATATGTAGCAGAGGATGGCCTTGTCTGTCATCAGTGGGAGGGGCGGCTCTTGATCCTGTGGAAGCTTGATACTTCAGCGAAGGGGGATGCTAGGGCAGTGAGATAGGAGTGGATGGGTGGGTGGGGGAACATCCTCATAGAAACAGGGAGAAGGGGAATGGGATGGGAGATTTGCAGAGGGGAAACTGGGAAGGGGGACAGCATTTGAAATGTAAATAAATAAAATAACCAATACAAAAAGTATTTAAAAAGAAGGAAAGACATGGATTCTATGTACACATCAGAAAATTCAGAGCTTAGGTATGAATCTTTACTACCCACAGTCTAAAGTTCCCATAGCAGGATCTGAGAAACAATCATGTATGAATAAGGAGGGAATCATTGAAGTCTCCCAAGTTATTCTCTTCTAAACCCTCCCATCTCTAGTGTATGAGGAATTTGTTAAGACAGAAAATGGCTTGAGTTTTACTCTAAAGTTTTCTACTTATGAATGTTGAAGTCACTGGGATATTGTTTATTCCCTAACCTTATTTTCTTATCTGTGAAAGAGGGAGTATAATAGTATAAGGTTTTCAGGGGACAATGATAGCTAAGTGAACTAATTCAAGCAAATACTTTACCATAATTCCTGGCACATAGTAAATACGAAATAAATTTTCTTCTTATTCTTGTTGTTTGAAGTATCCCCCACTTTATATAGGAAGGTCATAGATAATCATGTGATTCTTCTAGATGTTACTATTTAGTCATCTATCTCCTCTCTGCTTAGAAGCTTGAAGCCTTAGCATTATTTGAAGTATGTTCTATATGCTTTCCAAACAACCAAGAGAGCTGGAGTAAAGGCTCATTGGGTAAGAGTTCTTGTAATTATTGAAGAGTACTGGAATTCAGATTGCAGTAACCTGGTCTGGCAGTCCACAACAACCTGGGTTAATCCAGTTCCAAGTGGTATGACTTCTGATTTCTGCAGACACACACACACACACACACACACACACACACACACACACACACACACACATAGAGGTTAAACACAAGATTAAAACAACATGCAGTGCACACAGACTAGTTCCTACATGTGTCACCGTGAACTCTCCTGCTGTGTCCATGTATTTTTGTTCACACATTTGGAAGTATTGTACTTAAAATGTCAGAATTCCAAGCTATGTTTTAGGAACAAGCGCAAATATTGCAGCATCCAGGAGCACTCTTTATTCATAATTAAAAATAACTTCCCCCTACTATATCAAATTATTATGTATAATATTTAATATTATATAGAGTAAAATATTGGCAATATTTTCAATCATGTTTGCAATATTTTTGATCATTATAAATAATGTGGAATAAAACTATATCTTTGTTATAGTTTTAACTTTAGTATCTTCTATAGGTATGTGGAACATATTGAATGGGTAAATGAATATCGCTCAGTATAAAAGCTAGTTCTGAAGTAAAGTATTTGTGACTTTCTCTACTGAAATCATCAACATCATCATTATCATCAACAGCAATGAATTTTCATATTTGTCTTGGTTTTTCCAGGTAGAATTTCAAAATGAAAAGTTCAATAATTCAATATAATACATCTGCATTACAATCCCTCACATATGGTTAGTCACACCCTTTGACCTCCATGTTGACAATTTGTGGACTTGATATTTCTAGGAATTTGGAGATTGCTTCTCTAAATTGTATTGTGACATAGTTCCATGCTACATAGATATAATAGTGGTGTGATGCAGACTTGAGATTTAAAAAAAGGTGGGCTTGATTCATGACTCTAGTGTGAACTGGTGAGGCTTTGAGAAAAATATATCATCATAATAATGAAAATCACAGTATACTAATACTTATTAAAAGTATAATATTTAAAAAGTAAAGAGTGATGGTAAAAATAAATTAACAGGTCATTTTGAATCACCCACATACTCTCCATTTCATAAACCTCAGAAAATATTCCCTGACATTTAGGTAAAATTCATTAGACATTTGTTATTTAAACACTGTTTCCACTTCCCTAGTGTGTCAAGTAGCAGTACTACAACTTGATTATCAATTAACAATCTCATAAAGAAATGTGCGAATGAGATTGTATTGTAATACATGCTAGTGATGTCTTTCCTTTTCTGGTAAAGAACTGGATCGGCACTAAATATCACAGAATAACACTAAGCATCATAGAGCATTTGCACAGACCAGAATGTGATGGTGCCAGGGTGTTTTATTTTTTGTTTTCTGGAAGTAGTAGGTTTCCAAGGTAACATTTATCATCTGAGGCTCCCTGTCTGTACTTCAATGAGGACCATTCTGCTTTTGTTTTTTTCCAGTTTTATTCAAGGTTTTCACTGATGAGAAAAGATTTTGGTTCTTTGGTAAAATACAAACATATCAATGATACCTGCCCAATTACTTTGAAAATTGAGAAGCTGAGATTGAAGAAATTCACTTCCTCAAAGACATACCTATAGTAAGAGGAACAGGGAGTATGCTCATTGGAGTTCACAGCTGGCTCCTGTACATCATTCGTGTACTAGTGCATCTTCTTTTGCCTCCATAAAAATAAGAGTTACAGAGGAAGACTATGGACTACCTGAATCTGCATCTCCTTTCTGAGGATTTAAAACACCACAAATTGCTCTGCCTGAATGCAGGGGAGAATATTAGAAACAGGGACACTGTACTGTGGGTGTCTTCACTTCTTGGCTATATGCATGACCTCTAAAGGTTGTATTTCACCCTATTTTCATAATCCTGTTCCTGTTGGATCCAGACATGGTTACAAAGTATTGAAATTTACTAGATAATATATTACCCATTGATTATTTTCTTTCCTTATTCTCCTCCTAGGTTTACATATATTCCTGGCACAAATACACAAGGACTTGTGGAATCCGTGTTTCAGGATTTGTTTGAGTGAACTCAAATACCATCCTGTCTTAATTTACCGTAGCAGTTGACTATTGATAGGTTAGTATGGATCATAGACAAAGTGAGTGAAGAATTATGGGAAGGAGAAATATGACACAGATTATAGAGGATCAGCCTTGACTTAGTGTCTTTCAAACCTTTTCCTGTTCTTTCACATTCCTCAGTCACTATATACCCGGCCCATAAACTCCTTGATCTCTAACTTCCTTGATCCTCATCTTGGGGTCTTGTCTCATTCATGCATCCACATACACAGTGTTTGGCACAGGGGATTCACTGGAATGCTAGAGCTGAGTAAATCACCTCCATGGTGCATTGGTCAAAACCTGCAGAAGTTTGTCTCACTGAAGAAATGAGTAGAAAATAATGATTCTATCCAGGAATAATTTAGGGATAATTTAGTCTTGGAGTTGTAAGAGCTCACAAACCATAAAAGGTTTTTAAGCATAGAAGAAACATTACAAAAGTGCTATTTAAGGAAGAAAATTCAGTGAAGCTGCGCTTAAAATAGATCAGATCAAGTGACTGACAGTCAAGCATCCAACAAGAGACTTCTCTTATGATCAAGTATGAAGAAATGGCTTGGGGTGAGGAGCCAGTCTGTGTCTGAGAAAATAGAGGGTTGGTAAAGAGAGAAATGGCAAGCAGTTTCTGTAGGAATTTTGCCTGCTTTTGGATTAAAATTAACAGAGCAGACCTGTGCTGTTTTCTTTTCAAAGTAATTAACTCTAAAATTTGGCATTACTGGGTAGATACATTTTTGTTTGTTTGTTTTGGACATATTGGGGATCAAACCCCAGGCAATCCAGGCAAGTGTTTTACCAGTGAACTATCCTGCAGCCTTAGAATTAATGTTAGTAAGACAAAGATAGTGAGCCTGAGAGTGGGAATTTTTGCCGGAGGAGGTTAATGAGCTCAGCTCAGTTACTTGGAGCAAACCCCAGATTTTAATGTGATATTCAAATTCACAAGAAGTCAAGATGTTTTGCAAGCCTCACAAACCATTGTTTTGACAACATATAGCAATGCCAGCTAACCTTTAGTGTAGAACATAAATATAAATGACTATATTAAATATTTCTAATAACCTTTTATAATATTTAATAAAATTCAGCAATATGAGCTCACCAAGAAGCCAAATTTTGCATGAAATACTGAATTATAAGACACATGGGAGGTAATTAACATGATTGAAAGTCACTATGGGTCAGTCTATTTTTGTGTATCAAAAGTTGGATATGTTTGATGTGTTCATGTTCCTTTAGTGTGTTTTGAACACTCAATGGGTATATTGTACTTTGAGGGGATATGCAATGAATAACCTATCAATATTTCTCATGAAAAGATTTAGGAATTAAAACAGCTTTGTCTATAGAAAGTAGGAAGAGCTTAAAATCAATATGTTCACATTTTTTAAGCATTACTATTCAGTACTGTACAGAAGTGTAAAACTAATGGCTTTGGTATGGCTTAAAGGGGAAGAGCAGAGCACTCGGAGAGAGTCCTGGGCACTGACTGGGATCTGTCACTGGGAAGGTTTCACTGAAAAGGAGACTTTTGAACTTGCAGTGATAACAGGTAACTAGATCCTCAGAAGTGCATGCAAATGTGAGTGATGACTTCTGACTCAATGCCAGTAAGTCCTCAGGTGTCTTCTGAATGAAGTATAGACATCTGAGTAGGGCTTTGTGAAGTCACTTGGGAACATCAGGGCTTAGAGGCTGTGGCACCTCAATGACTCAGACCCGAGAGCTTTACAGCCTCTTCAAGCATAGGCATGTTATGTTCCTGAGTCATCTCTAAGAACAGTTGGCCATGCTGCCTGCACACTCTAAAGTGATTACAGAATGTTTGTGCCTGTTGACAGAAGGGGATCGGATGAGGTTGCTCTAAAGTTCAATTCTGTGGAAGCAAGTGTGTCTGAAGTCTGTTTTCCCCTGTGCCTCAGGTAGAAAGCTTAGAAGATAAGAATTGATTTATAGATATAATCACTAACGTTTCCTTTTATAGGCAGTCTGTTGCCTGCTCATAGAGCAATACAATACTGTATATATCACTTCACTGTAGTAAGCCTATTCAACTACCCTGCTGGCAGTAGCCCCAATTTATGGCCAAAAGACATACGTTTTAGGAATTTACCTTGCTACAGTCATACTGCTTTGTATTAAAGGTGTAATTTTACTTCTAATTCCAACTGACTCTGACTCAAAATTTCATTCTGTTTCAATGTTATTGCCCCTTATACATTGCCAAGTGTCAAAACCATTCTAGCTTATGGGCCACAGAAAAACCACTCACCTTGGCTCAGCGATCAGGAGGCTTTGATATGCCAAATATTTTTATAATACATGACAAGTGAAGTGCTTCTGACATCATTTGTTCCTTATTATAGAACTGTAGAAATTGTGTGTGTGTGTGCGTGTGTGTGTGTGTGTCTGAGACACACACACACACGCACACACACACACAGAGAGAGAGAGAGAGAGAGAGAGAGAGAGAGAGGGAGAGAGGGAGAGAGAGAGAGAGAGAGAGAGAACTTAGTCATGGTGAATTATTTACGGTAGAACCTCTAAGCTGTTGAATACATAAGCACACATAACATTTGATGAACAGTTATGTATTAGACCACGTTGTATGTCTGTGTACAGGTGCTAATTCATCAGCATAGTACATGACTGTATCCCCCCCTTTTATTATGCATAAGAAGACTAACACAGGAATGCTGTTTTTTACCTTAGGAAGTGAAGGAACTAAGAGATGAGCTCCTACATCCAGAAAATTCTTTGGTAATAGTAAAATAATTAAAATACCATGGGATCAGAAAAGTGGCACAGTATGTAGACACTTGTGGCACAAGCCTGGTTACCTTATTTCAGTCCTGGAACTCTTGTAAAGGTGAAAGAAAATACCCATTCCACAAAACTTTCCTCTGTCCTCCACATGCCTGTCATAGAATGTACTGTCATACCCCACAACACACACACACACACACACACACACACACACACACACACACACACATACACACACTCACACACACACATAGTTGTTGAAAGGATAAGTAAAATAGTTGTTTACATTGCCTCTGTTTGAAAGGAGAATGATTGCTCCTGAAATAACACCTGGGTTGGTGCAACCAAAGCCCCACACACTATGTATGAACCTAATCCCCAAGGTTCAAATGGCAAAGGCAGGCTCCAAAGAACAGGTAGCACAAACCCAGAGTCTTGTTTCCATCAGTATAGGATATTGGTGCCTTGGGAATTGGCGTTCTTTTTAAAATATGTGGAAGAATAATTGTTTTATAAACTGTTTACAATAGTTTTTCAGATATTTGCTATTAATTTCTCCCAAGTACTTACTATAAGCCTTTTGTCCATTTTCATTGATCACCCATAAGAATATAATCTCAAAATTATTAAGAAGTACTACAATTTCACCTGGATATGTTCCTGACAATTGACAGTCTTATTCTACCTTTTAAAATTAAATCAGAAATATTTCTACATATATCTGCAAGTTTTTAACTTTGCTTATGAGCTAAGAAGATCCATTCCTTAATATTATCTTCTCTTTTCATAATGAGGTCAATAGAAGAATGAATTGAAGGAAAAATTACCAAAATGCAATCAAGTTTAGGATCAATCTGATCTACCCATCCATCTTGTAGTCCTTGCAAAAGTTCTTTGTTTTGCTTCAGCTGTTAGACATCTTGGAATATTTAAATTCGAATCACCTTGTAATGTCTGAAGCAAATTACTTAACTCATAAGTATTTAATTTAATTGTAGGCCTCAGCCAGTTTATATTTCCTATTATTTTTTAAAAATCATTAAGTTTATAATTAGTCACTATTATTTTAATTTTAATATTTAATATTTTAATTTTGTGGGCTTTTTTTTGTTGTTGACTGATTTTATAACCCATGTAACTAAATGAATCTCCTTGTAGTTTTCTGAAGAAATCTGTAACCCAAACATGGCAGAATTCTTTGTCTTTCTTTAAACATTTTCTCTAAAACATCTTCATCAGAATCAGTCCAAAAAATGTCATCCATGTAATGATAAATGATAGACTGAGGAAATTGCGCACAAATTATTTCTAATGGTTGTTGCATAAAATATCGACATAAAGTTGGACTGTTTAACATTCCCTGTGGAAGTCCATTCTAATGGTACCTTTTTATTCGACCACTGTTGTTCAGAGTAGGTACTGAGAAAGTAAGCCTATCTTGCTTATGTAAGGATATTGTGAGAAAAGCAGTCTTTCAAGTCCATTATTATTATAGACCATGATCTCAGTAAGAAAGAAGGTAAAAAAAAGTCTAGGCTGTAAAGGACCCATTGTTTGAATTACTGTCTTTACTCCTCTTAAATCCATTATCATCTTCCACTTTTCTGATTTCTCTTTTTTTACATCAGAGGGGAATTCCATGGCCTGGTAGATTCTTCCATACATTATGCCTCCAGCTTCTCTTGTATCAGTTGTTCAAGTGCCTACAATTTTTCTTGCATCATGGGCCACTGCTCTTGCAACACAGGTCTGTTTGATAACCATTTTAATGGGAAAACTGTTAGTATATCAGCAATGGCTTCTTTTATAAATTTGTAACCTCAATCATGTGATGTCCTGTGTTTGGGCAATGGGCATAGCTTGTTATTGTTTTCAGTTAACTGTATCAATACCTTCCCTAGAAGCATCTACCATATCACTTCTAATTTCTTCATTTGCTGACCCTAGAATTGCAGGATTAGTCATTTGAGTACCCCATTGTTGTAAAAGATTTCTTCCCCATAAATTTATGGTTATGTCAGTCACATAAGGTCTCAAATTCCCTGTTTGCCCTTCTGGCCCCACACAGTTAATTTATTGAACACTTTGTCCTATCATGATAATTTACCAATTCTTATAAACTGTGAGTCAACTTTCTGAAGTGACCAATCTAGATTCTAAAACTTTTGGTAAAGTATACTGACATCAGCTCCTATATCCACCAAATCTATTTCAACACCATTCATTTATACCACTAATTTGGGTCTCTGATCATTAACTACTATTTGGAGAATACACATTTTCTGGTACTCTCAAAAGTCCCTCTTCATTCTAACTGGAGTGTCCTTGCCCTTCCTGCAATGATACAATAAAAACTGAGCAATTCTATCTCCTGCATTAATTTTCATCTCCTTTTTCATATATGCCATAATTTTAATTTCTTCTTTGCTTTCCCATCTACTATACCTAATGCACAATAAATCCTTAAGAAGTTATTCCACTTCTTCGCCAAAGGACCATAAACACCTATAGGCCTGTGTACCAGAGGCTATCCTTGGAGATCTCTGGCCTGGCCAGGTCGGAGGGTTCCAGTGAAGGGGAAAGGGCCAGAGCATGGAGGGGGAATTGCCTCCACTGCCTCTGCTGCTGCTGCTGCTGCTGCTGCTGCTGCTCCAAGACTTGTTCTGCTGAGCTGGCAGAAGGTTGGATAGCCAGCAAGTGGAGCGCAGGGGAACTTCTAGTGGCAAAAGTTTCCGGAAAGCAGTTCTCTTTCTTGGCAGTATTGCAGCTCTTATTACAGATGCTCTCAGATGATGGAGTAATTCTCACACACAGTCATTCCTTCTGGATAGGATATTATATACAGTTTTGGGGTGGGTTTGGGTGTGATGGTAGTACTTCCTATTGGCTTGGTCTGAGAAATTAGGGATGCCTCATCTACATGTAGAAGGGCTTGGGTCATTGTCCCTATGTGGCCACAAATCTCTCTATGGGGGACTGTGGCTACACGCTGGGTCCTGGTACCTGGAGCAAGCAAAGCTCCTATCATTTCTTCAGGGTCTCGGGGCATCTAGCCTTACCTCAACTTTACTAGGCTTCCTCTCATGGTTCACCGCACTGCAAACACCAGTGGTTAACTTTTAACATTCAACTTTAGGGGACAATGTAAGAGGCGTATCTGTTGCTAGATCCAAAGCTGCACTTCCTTCTGTATGTAGCATGTACAAGATCAGAAATACTTAGTTTTGATTTTTTTGTCCCCTTGATACCTCCTGGCTGACCAAAGGAATATGGCTCCTATTGTTTGCTGGAGGGCCTCAAGGAGACAGGTCCCTCTGTTCATTTCCTGATTGCAAGAGGTTAGCTTGTATGTCTCTCTTGTACTTACAGTTAATTCTTACACCAATGTTTGCCCTTTCCATGGCAGCCATAATACCCTGGAAGCCTGTTTCATAGCAGCCAGAACCTGCTTCTCTTCTATAAATACCAGAATACTCCAGAGTCAATGAACCTCCTATTTTGAGCTCCAAATCTTTTAGCCTTATAATTTCTTTAGAAATGGCCAAATTCACCACAAAAAAAGCTTCAGGCATTTTGATTCCTGAGACTTCTAGCTATATCATTCCCAATGATATCAGGTTTGATGCTCCTGAAAGCCAATACCAGTTGTCTCTCTTATCCATTCATCCATCAGGGTTCCTCATGCTTTCAATGTTGTAACTGCTCTCTTACATTCAGTATCTGTCTTTTCAAATGCCATAGTCTTTATCAATGACTGTCTGATTTCAGGGTCTGATATGGATCTATTTATAGCTGAGCCCAATCTCTGTAAGAAGTTAGTAAATACTTCTGCAGGATGCTTATTACCTTAGTAAATAAGGTGGATTTCCTCCCTCTGATTCCTCAATCATATCCCAAGCTCTTAAAGCTACAACATGACATTGTTCAGTTATAACATTGTGAGATCAAATTTGTTCTTGTAGGTCAGCATAATGCCCTTCACCAAGCAGTTGGTCTTTAGCAACATTTACCCCTTTACTATATCATGTTCTATATTCATGGATTCATGTGCCCACCACAACAACCACTGTAATTGTTGGCCAGCTTATAGCACAGCTGACACCAATCCCTTTCAATATTGGCAACTAACTTGATGCTGTGCAGCCCAGTAATTTTGCATTTTTTTAATGAATGGACAATGCAAGCCATACAATACAAAAGCCTCCTTAAAATGCTTTAGATCTCACATTTCTATTGGATGTCACATCAACTCATTATAGGAATGACCACCATTGCTAGCTGGCATATGCTGCACAAGGACTGGGGAAGCTAAGGTGCCTGTGTGGCCCCAGGCTAAACCTCTGGCAGTACAAATGGCTGCACCCTAACCTTTTTCTACCATCTCTTGTTCTTCCCCACCCCTAGTCCCACAGAGATGCTCTGTGCATCTAGCAGTGAAAGCATGTGGAGCAGCCTGGGGAGAGCATTTTTCCTTCCTAGCCCACTTTGCTTCCTTCTTCCATTGTGGAGTAATTTTCTGGTCTCAGACACTAAGCCTGAGCCCCATTGCTCTTCTCACACTGGCTCTTTTCACATGAGTCGGTGGAAGCAGCCAGAATCAGCCATGAGAAGTTCTTTGGCAGATCTCTCTCTCCAAAGTGAACACTAGTGAAGACCAGGGAAGACCAGAAAGTGGCTAAGCATTGCAAGGCATAACAATGCAAGAGCTTCCTCTCGGTGTTTGTCTGGTTCCATTTATATTCTCTTTAAACATCACGCGCCCTTTCAAGTGTCTTCTTTCAGCAAAACATCACATGCCTGCTCACAAGACAGGATCTAGGAAAAGCATCACATAATACAACTGAGTTGTTAAAGAAACCAGAAATTTCCATTTCACCATTGGCTCATATTTCTATTGGATGTCACATGAACTCATTATAGGAATGACCAACCTTTGAGTTCCTAGTCATCAGATAGTGACAGTACTTAGAAGCACTAAGGGGTGTGACCTTGTTGGGGTAACCATGACCTTATTGGAGGAAGGGTGTCACTGGAGATGTCTTTGAGTTTTCAGAAGGCCAAAGCAGTCCAGGGGCATCTGTTTTTCTGCCACCTGTGACTTTGGATGTAGAACTCTTAGGTGCTGGCCCAGCCTTTGTGCTGTCATGCTCCCTATCATGATGAAGATGAACTAAATCTCTGAAGCTGTCAATAAGGCCCAGTTAAATGCTTTCTTTCCTTCTTTCTTTCTTTCTTTCCTTCCTTCTTTCTTTCTTTCTTTCTTTCCTTCCTTCTTTCCTTCCTTCTTTCTTTCTTTCTCCTCTCTCTCTCTCTCTCTCTCTCTCTCTCTCTCTCTCTTTCCTTCCTTCCTTCCTTCCTTCTTTCTTTCTTTCTTCCTTTCTTTTTTTAATAAGAGTTGCCATAGTCCTGGTGTCTCTTCACAGCACTAGAACATTGACTAAGACTTAGACTGTTGCTTACTCGAATCTATGCCTTGTCTGAGCACCAAGCGCCTTTCCTTTTTTTTTTTTTTCTTAATTTTTTAAATGTTTTTATTGGATATTTTGTTTATTTACATTTCAAATGTTATCTCCTTTTGCAGTTTCCCCTCCACAAACTCCCTATTCCACCTTCCCTTCCCCTGCTTCTATGAAGGTACTCCCCCACCCACTAACACCCACCTCACCGCCCTGGCATTCCCTTACACTGGGGCAGTGAGCCTTCACAAGACCAGTGGCCTCTCCTCCCACTGATGCCAGATAAGACATCTGAAGTAGCAGAGGATGGTACCTTTTCTTCTTGATAGACTTTCAGCTTTCTCATCTTCCTGATCAGGTTGAACTAGTATTAAAAAGCCATTCTCCTGTAGGTACTTTGTAATCCGAGGATTCAACCCAATTGTGCCCATTCCTTCCCCTTTTCAGTTTCTGGCTCTTTTTTCCCTTTCCTTTCTTCTCACCCCTTTTCTTTAATTTACTGGTGTGGTGACCTGCTTGATAAATGAGATTTTAAGTTCAGACACCTTGATTACTTAAAAAGATAACTTTGGAGTGTCTACTTTCTGAAACGATCTGGTACTCTACAAAGGACGATTCTTACTTTAACAAAGCAGCAACGTTACAGATTGCAGCTATCATCACTAATTAGCTATCCCAGATGGAGAACTGCCCCACCCCAAACAGACGGCTGGCCAGCTTCCTACAGATAAGTGAGACAGAAATAACTCACTCCACTCTTTCCATAACAACATGCCATCTTGCCTCCCTTGTAAGAGATGTACAATTGGTTCACTTCAGAACTGGGACACAGACTGGCTTCATAATTATGTTTAATATAATTTTCTAGCTGTAAGAATTATAAATGCTAATGTAGAATATTTAGCTACCATAAAACAGAAATAAGTAAATGATTATAGCTCTATCATACACCTGCAACTAGTTAACATACTACTATAAGTCTACTATATATACAATATGTATATGATGTAGAAGGTGATCATCCTTCAGCCTGTTTACTTAATGTTATCATAGATTTTTTTTCTTTAAAATGCTCGACCGAGGTATGATTTGCATATAAACGTAGCATGTATGCAATATCTACAAGTTCATGAGTTTGGAGATAAAAATAACCCTGGGACATAAACATCATTCTATATCAGTTACTTTTCTGTTGCTGTGCTAAAACAACATGACAAAGGCAACTTAAAGAAAAAAAGGATTTACTTAAACTTATTATTCCAAAGGAATAACAGTCCATCAAGTTTGGCAAACATGGCAGCAAGCATCAGACAGCTAGTACACCGGCGGAAACAGTAGCTGAGAGCTCACATCTTCAACTGAAAACATGAAACACAGAAAACTAGGAGTAGGGTTAGGGTTTTTTTTTCTCATTTTTTCATGTTTTATTGGTTTTTTTATTTATGGACATTTCAAATGTTATCCCCCTTCCATTTTCCCCTCCACAACTCCCCTGTTCTCTCCCTCTGCCTCTATGAGGGTGTTCCCCTACCTGTCACCCACATCTGCCTCATTGTCCTAGCATTCTCCTTGGTCATCGAGCCTCACAGGACCAAGGCACTCCCCTCCCAGTGATGCCCGATAAGGCAATCCTCTGCTACATAACCAGCTGGAGCCATGGGTCCCTCCATGAACTCTGGTTGGTAGTTTAGTCCCTGGGATCTCTGGGGGGTCCGGTCAGTTAATACTGTTGTTCTTCCTATGGGGTTGCAATTCCCCCTGCTCCTTCAGTCCTTCCCCCCCCCACTCTTCCAAAGGGGTCTCCTTATTCAGTCTGATGGTTGGCTGCAAGCATCCCCACCTTTATTGGTCAGGTTCTGGCAGAGCCTCTGAGGCGACAACTACACCAGGCTCTTGTCAGCAAGTGCTTCTTGGCATCAGCAATAGTGTCTGGGTTTGGCGTCTGCAGATGGGATGGATCCCTAGGTGGGGCAGTCTCTGGATATGCTCCACTCTTTATACCTGCACTTCCTTTCGTCAGGAGGAATTCTGGATTAATAATTTTGAGGTGGGTGGGTGGCCTCATACCTCAACTGGGGGCCATGCCTATGCACTGGATATGGTGTCTACAGGTTCTCTCTCCCTTTTGTTGGGTATTTCGGTTAATGTCATCCTTTGTTGGGTCCTGAGAACCTCTTGGGTCCCTGGCATCTGGGACTCTCTAGTGGCTACTCCCAGTTCCCCCTCCCCCACTGGTACTCTCCTCCTTTCAAATTCCTGACCATCTGTACTTCTCCCTCATCTCCTCATGTACCTAAACCAGCCCCTCTTTTTCCCTCCCTTTCATCTCTCCCTCCCAGATCCCTCTCTCCCTCCACTTCCCAAGATTATTTTCTTCTCCGTTCTGAAACTGTAGCATCAGAAGTTTGGTGTGGTCTTCTTTCTTCTTGGGTTTCCAAATAGTCTGTGAGTTGTATCTTGGGTATTCCAAGCTTCTTTTTGGCTAATATCCACTTATCAATGAGTGCATACCATGTTTTGTTTTTTTTTGTTTGTTTGTTTTTTTTTTTTGTTTTTTTTTTTTTTTTTTTTTTTGTTTTTTTTTTGTGAATGGGTTACTTCACTCAGGATGATATTTTCAAGTTCCATCCATTTGCCTGCAAATTTCATAAAGTTATTGTTTTTATAACTGACTAGTATTCCATTGTGTAGATGTACCACATTTTCTGTATTCATTCCTCTGGTGAGGGACATCTGTGGTTGTTTCCAGATTCTGGCTATTATAAATAAGGCTGCTATGAACATTATGAGGCATGTGTCCTTGCTATGTGTTGGAGTATCCCTTCAGCAACATACTTCCTTCAGCTAGGACCAAACTCCTAAGCTTTTCCAGATAGTACCCCAAACTGGAGGCCTTGTACCCAAATGCCTGAGACTTGGAGTAGAGGGCATCTCATTCAAACTACCATAATCCTGAATGCTAGAAACATATCTACCACATTGCAAGGTTTGTCTCATTTTCATATTTCCTACTCACTTTTAGGATAAGAACATTTAATATAATATCAATATTGTTGGGTATGTTTTCTCATTATTTCTCAGCACATAGCCATTGGCTTTGCGGCCTGAGAACTTGTTGAGAGATAAGAACATCATGGTAGCACTGGTATGTGGTGGACAATCCTGATACATTCAAGGCAAGCCGGAATCACAGAGAAGCAAGATATTTGAGACTGACATGTACTCCAAAGGCCGATTCCCCATGCTTCCTTCAATGAGGCCTCATCTCCTAAGTGCCCATATCCTTCCTACATATCAGTACCACATGAGGATCCATCTGTTTTTTTTCTTTTATAAACATGGTATTGTGCCTTTTGACTAAGAGTTCCAAGTTCTTTACCTTCCAGACCTTCAAAACCACCATTTTCCTCTCTATATTTAAGAATTTGACTATGTTAAATTTGTTACTGGAACTGGCTCTTGTAATATTTGAATTTCCGTGTCTATCTTGTTTCACTTCACATAATGCCCTCTGAGTTTCCTCATAACTTCAAGTCATATTTGTTCTTCGTATCCTTAAATTCTGTATGTGTATACCCTACTACATACATTTCATTATTCACATTGCTATTGCACTGAATTTTGTTTGCTTTTATCCTTTCGTGTGTTGAATAATTTTGCAAACAGGGTCATCTAGCTATCTCTTAGAAATTCTGATTTTAATTTCTTTATCAGCAATCCAGAAATCAAGTTGTTGACTCATACAGTGGCTCTAGTTTAATTTTTGAGGTAGTAGCGTCTCATTACTTTTCCATTAAATTACACAAGGATTCCCACTTTTCCACATCCACACAAACTTCTGATGCTTGGCTTTTGTTTTGGTAATAGGCATGAGATGATACTTCATTGTCATTTGATTTGTATTTCCCAGACAATAATATGGAGGCACTTTTTATATTAATAATATTATACTACCAGTTGGCTATTTAAAAGTTCTTTTCCTTTTTCATTTACAGTGTGTTATTGAGAAAATGTCAATCTGTCCTTTTATTCATGTTTAAATGGGGCCGTGTTGGAGGTTAATGTTTGGTTGGTGCGTTTGCTACCAAATTTTGCTAGGCATCCCTTTCCTGCTTTGGATTTCAGCTGCATATCCTCATTATGATATGGACATATTTTCTTCCTTTCTTACATTTGCTCTGGTGAGCATGTTCTGTGCTTGGCAGAGGTGCTTTAGTTTGATATAATCCCTACTTATCTGTTTTTGACTTCTGTGTGCTTGTTATATCCAAGAAACTTTTACCAAGACCTATGCCATGAAGTTTTACATGATGTTTTCCTTCAGGCACTTAAAGTCTTAGATTTCAGTCTTTCATTCAGTTTCAGTGTGTGTGTGTGTGTGTGTGTGTGTGTGTTAAATGAGAATTGTAAATTTTACTTATTTGAATCATTTTTTGTGAATCTCTTTTTTCCAACTATAAACATCTCATTTTTCTTCACTATTTATCTTATTGACAATAATCAGCGTCCAGTTAGTTGTATGCTTTTTTTTTTAACTATCTCCAGCTTTTGACAATTGTTCTTTGTCCATCTTAAGCAATATTGTGGAGACCATTCTTATGTTAATCTCAGTACACCTTCCCAGATAATTCCCTGAGATACTCACAATTCTAAAGTTTCTAAAGCAAAGAACAGGTCATTCTTAAAAGTAAAAGCATTTTGTAAATAACAAGGAATACTTTGCATTCTCTTGGTCTATGAATGTGTAAGTTCTATTTACATGTTGCTTAGTTCCATATTTTTTTCCCTTAAATTAATAGGGCTGAGATAGCTCAATGGGTAAACATGCTTCTTACACAGTCCTAGAGCCCTGAATTTCATTCCTAGAATCCACATAAGTGTAGGAGAAACCAGAGTCTATAACTTCTTCTCTTTCCTCCATATATACCATGCCATGTACATCACTTACACAGGCAATCATAATATATAGTTTTTAACTTACTAATAAACACACCATTTATTATTATTATCCTTAATCTTTTTTTTACAGTCCAATCTCTAGCCCTCTCTTGCTCTGCCCTCCAACAGTTCCTCATCCCATTCCTATTTCCCTGTCTCCAAGAGGATGTCCCCACCACCCCACCCCCACCACATCCCTAGTTCCCCACCACACTCATCCCATCCAACCTCACAAAGCCTCAAGTCTTTCAAGGGTTAAGTGTATCTTCTCTCACTGAGGCCAGACCAGGCAACACTCTGCTGTATATGTGTTAGGGTTCTCATACCAGCTAGTGTAGGTTGCCTGGGTATTGGTTCAGTGTCTGAGAGATCTTGGGGGTCCAGGTTAGTTGAGACTGTTGGTCTTCCTATGGGGCCACCTTCCTCCTCAATTTCTTCCAGCCTTTCTCTAGTTCAATCACAGAGGTACTGACTTTAGTCCATTGGTTGGATGTAAGTATCTGTGTATGTCTTAGTCAGCTGCCTGTTGGGCCTCTTGGAAGGCAGCCATTAGGCTCTTGTCTGTAAGTACATCATAGCATCAGTAATAATGTCAGGCCTCCAGTGACCAACCCAAATTGGTATCCATCTAAACACACAATTTTTACTCATCAGGTTGAATTTTATAATACAAATATTAGTTTTTATAATCATGCTATAAATTTTTATCATTTCTTTTAAATGTATTTATTTTATTATTATTATTTTGCAGAACTGTGTCTCCCTATAAAGTACTTACTGGCCTAAAATTCACCATATAAGTAAAACTAGCCTCAAATTCACAGATATCCTCCTGCCTCTGCTTTAGAAGTATAAGAACTAAGGGGTACCACCATACCTGATACTTTCTGTCTTTTCTATTTATCTCTATATATAGACTGATGACTATGTTTTATATGTTACAAATATGGTTTTATGGATCATTACTTAACTACTCTAAATTTGTACAGGAATCTTTCTATAACGGGAATGCCTGAGCACAACTATAGATTCAAGATCTCTAAGATTTTGAGTGACCGACAGAATTAATTCCATGCTTTAATTTGCTTGTGAATAAAATGGTAGTTGAAAATTATGTACTCCATATGATTTTAAGGATTAAATAAGGTGACACATGCACATCATTTAACACAACTTTTAAAGATACTCATGATACTCAATAATCATGAGAAAAGGACTGCATTAGACATCAAGATTCTACATGCCAAAGCTTCTCAACCTTCTTAATGCTACAATTCTTTAATATAAGTTTCTATATTGTTGTGACTCCCAACCATAAAATTATTGTATTGGTACTTTATAAATACAATCTTGTTACTGCTATGAATCTTAAAGTAAATATTTGTCGTGCAAGAAACCTGACATATGACCCCCAAGGAGATCGTGACCCACAGGTTGGAAAACACCACTATATGGGATGCAAAAACTAATTCACCTTCCAGTCTTCTAGAGGATAGAAGTTACCAGTTAGTGAGAAGTGGGGCATATAACTCATAGACCTGGCCTCTTCCATTCTGATTTCTAAGTGCAAAAATGAAGCAAGTATGTAATGCTGCATAAAGACCTTCCTGGATAAGAGGCAGATGGGCAGTGCAGTGAGGATAAATCTACATTTCCCTTGACTTCCTTGGGCTGCCAATTGTTGAGGCTTAATCATTTAGCATGTTTCTTTTATGAAATATGTTGGCCCTAAATGGAGAGGCAACCATCCAATATTTGGAAATTATTGTGACAATAAAAAGAGAAATTGATTGTAAATAATATAATAAATAGTCTAAACATCAGGTCTAGCTGATCAAAGCCATTGATGCAGAGATATCCAGTCAACAGTAGGGCAATTCTGTAAATGAGGGAATTAACCCAGCTCAGAACATGTTACCCAGAATGACATTTGTGTTTCATAAGCCTTTCAAATTATCCAGGGACGATAATGATGCATCAGTAGAAATGCTTTTAAAATTCCATAAAGTCTGAGTTGTTTTAATCGGGGTCAGAAATGAGATCATAAAAATGGTCAGAACAGATGAATTGTTAGAAAGAATAAAGGCTAATTTATTCCTAGGAATGCCTGTTGGTACTTGAAATTTGATTTAATGGCAGTGGTTCATTATATTTAGACAGAGACTGGATCTAAGATACTCATAGTGATACTAATGTGAATTTATACTCCTACTCCATAGGAAAAGATATATAATATAATGTTCCCTGGTTAAGGTAGTGAGAATGCACAGAAAGAAGCAAATTAGGGCCATTCATGTTTTATTTATTTTTCTTTTTTAAAATTTATTCTTTAATCATTTTTTACAGTCCAGACTTTACCTACCTCCTGGTCCACTTATTCCACATCCTACACCTTGTCACCTCCCCCTGTCACCAAGAGGATATCCCCACCCCACTCCACCAGACTTCCCCACTCCCTGGGGATCCAAGTCTCTTGACAGTTAGTTGCATCTTCTCTGACTGAGTCCAGACCCAGCAGTCCTCTGCTGTATATGTGTTGGGGGCTTCATATCAGCTGGGGTATGTTGCCTGGTTGGTGATTCAGTGTCTGAGAAATCCCCGTTCATGTTTTATAAGCAAGATAATATACAAGACCATTGTTTCTTTGAACTGCAGACAGTTCCCCATTTGTCATTCATGTTCACTACCACAGTAACAATACAAGTAAATTAATTTAGCATTTCCTTCTATGTTATCTATTAATAGTGGTTTTCCAATAAAGACATAAATAGTTTGTCTATCAGACAAGACACAGCACATTGAAGGAAACATTTCCCAGTTGGTTAGGAGGCAAATACCATGTGAGTGCAACAGATTAGCTAGCTAATTTTACAATGGAAGAGAGATACACTTACTATTAAAGGAGACCGTAAACTGAATGCAAACAAGAGTTATCCAATTAGAATGTAGAATGTGAGGACTGCAGAAATGATTCAGAGTATGTACATTTCTAAAAGAACCTGAGTTGATTCCCATAACCTATGCTGTATAACTTACAGCTGCTTGTTAATTTCAGCTACAGAGGGATCTAATGCCCTCTTCTGGACTCTATGGGCATCAGGACTCATATACTCATATCTATACACACACACACACACACACACACACACACACACACACACATACACACACACACATATACACACACACACATACACACATATATTTATATAATTAAAATATTAAAATGTAGGCCAATAATGCAATAAAAAGTCATAAAAATATAAATAATAATTTCCACCTAAAAAGAAAAATCATCTTATTATTAACAAAACAAATTTAATTAAATAAAAATTATTTTTGCGCCAGGCGGTGGTGGCGCTCGCCTTTAATCCCAGCACTTGGGAGGCAGAGGCAGGTGGATTTCTGAGTTCGAGGCCAGCCTGGTCTACAGAGTGAGTTCCGGGACAGCCAGGGCTACACAGAGAAACCCTGTCTCAAAAAAAAAAAAAAAAATTATTTTTGCCTGTCAAACTTGGTCACCTTTACAAACATGAAATATGTATTTTTTGGCAAGACTATGATAAAACAGTGTAAATGAGAGAACATAAAATATTTGAAGAAGGGGAGCACATATTGGAATATCAAAATGAGACTGGGAATATGGATCAGTGGATAAAAGGAAGTTTTGGAAGTATGAGGACCTGAATTCTTCAAGAAACCTATGTAAAGTTTGACATTACTTGCCTCCAGTGCTTCTGTAGAGAAATGAGAAACAGAAATAATGGGATGATCTGTCAGACCATTAAGACACACACACACACACACACACATATGTATATATATATATGTATATATATATGTATATATATATATATATATATATATCACTATATATCATACAAAGTGAAAGTCAAGCACAGATACCCAAAGATGTTTTCTAAACTTCAGAGGATACTGTGGCATACATGCAGGTACATTAGTATGCAAACACACATAAGTATTATGTACAAATTAATTATCAGAGAGAGAGAGAGAGAGAGAGAGAGAGAGAGAGAGAGAGAGAGAGAGAGAGAGAGAGAAAGAGAGAAGCTCAGAATATACTGAGAAGTTTCATTTCTGGATAATTTTATCCTATCTAATATGGGTACCCAGACACAGAGATAAAAATTCAGATGCAATTAATTTATTTGTGTGATATAAAGATTACCAGGAGTGAGATGAAGATGTGCCACAGGAAAACATGTTTAGTAAAGTGCACATTAGGTACTGGATATAGTGATTTATTGAGCCTGATCCCTTGGGAAAGCCATGGAGCTGATGTAAATAAGTACTTCAGAATCATCCCACTCACTGCAGAAGGAGTTGAATATCAGGAGTTTACTTCAGTTTTTTAGAATTACTGGCTAAAAGCTGATAGAGAGCATGGCATTTACTTGAACTTCCAGACCTGCTGAGAACTTGGGGTTAAAGTGTTTCCCAACTGTTGGAAAAACAAAACAAAACAAAGGAAAACAAAACAACACAGAGATACAGGATACAAATACTGACATTAGAAATAAATATTCAGGACCAGTCAGGAGCACACATGCTATAGAAGCGGCAGAGCATCTGGGACAGGTTTCTTCCTGCCTTCATCTGTACTCTGGAGTGGGGCTGTTCCGCAGCCCTCTGTGCAAAGGTCTTGCCAGGAGAGACCTGCTCTCCCTGGAGTGCTGACACAGGCTTATAGACCCACAGGAGGAACAAACTCCAGTCAGAGAGAGCAAGAACATCTAACACCAGAGATTACCAGATGGCAAAAGAAAAATGCAAGAATCTTACCAACAGAAACTAAGATTACTTGACAACATCAGAACCCAGTACTTCCACCACAACAAGTCCTGGATATCCCAACACACCGGAAAAGCAAGATTCAAATTAAAAATCATATCTCATGATACTGATAGAAGATTTTAAGGACATAAATAACTCCTTTTAAGAAATACAGGAAAACACAGGTAAACAGGTAGAATCCCTTAAAGAAGAAACACAAAAATCCCTTGAAGTATTACAGGAGAACACATATAAACAGGTAGAAGCCCTTAAAGAGGAAACACAAAATACCTTAAAGAATTACAGGGAAACACAACCAAACAGCTGAAGGAATTGAACAAAACCTTCCAGGACCTAAAAATGGAAGTAGAAACAATAAGGAACTTACAAAGGGAGGCAACTCTGGAGATAGAAAACCTAGGAAAGAAGTCAGGAGCCATAGATACAAGCATCACCAATAGAATACAAGAGATAGAAGACAGAATCTCAGGGGTAGAAGATATCATAGAAAACATTGACACAACAGTCAAAGAAAATGCAAAAAGATCTTAACCCAAAACATCCAGGAAATCCAGGACACAATGAGAAGACCAAACCTAAGGATAATAGGTATAGAAGAGAGTGAAGATTTCCAACTTAAAGGGACAGTAAATATCTTCAACAAAATTATAGAAGAAAACTTCCCTAACCTAAAGAAAGAGATGTCCATGAATATACAAGAAGCCTACAGAACTCCAAATAGAGTAGACCAGAAAAGAAATTCCATCACATAATAATCAAAACACCAAATGCAAAAAACAAAGAAAGAATATTAAAAGCAGTAAGGGATAAAAGTCAAGTAACATATAAGGGCAGAACTATCAGAATTATACCAGTCTTATCACCAAAGACTATGAGAGCACCATGAACTAAGGGTAGTCCTCAATAACAACATAAAGAGTAGAAAGGCCACATACAAGTGGAAGCTTAACAACATTCTACTCAATGATAACTTGTTCAAGGAAGAAATAAAGAAAGAAATTTAAGACTTTTTATAGAGTTTAATGAAAATGAAGCAACAACATACATAATCTTATGGGACAAGATGAAAGCAGTCCTAAGTGGAACTCCGAATGCCTCCAAAAAGAAACTGGAGAGAGCAAGCACTAGCAGCTTGACAGCACATATGAAAGCTCTAGAACAAAAAGAAGCTAATTCACCCAAGAGGAGTAGACAGCAGGAAATAATCAAGCTCAGGGCTGAAATCAAGCAAGTGGAAACAAAACGAACTATACAAAGAATCAACCAAACCAGGAGCTGGTTCTTTGAAAAAATCAACAAAATAGATAAACCCTTAGCCAGACTAACCAGAGGGCACAGAGACAATATACTAATTAACAAAATCAGAAATGAAAAGGGAGACATAACAACAGAAACTGAGGAAATCCAAAAAATCATCAGATCCTACTACAAAGCCTATACTCAACAAAACTGGAAAGCCTGGATGAAATGGACAATTTTCTAGACAGATACCAGGTACCAAAGAAAATCAAGATCAGATAAATGATCTAAACAGTCTCACATCCCATAAAAAAATAGAAACTGTCATTAATAGTCTCCCAAACAAAAATGGACAAGGAACAGATGGGTTTAATGCAGTTTTATCAGATGTTCAAAGAAGACCTAATACCAATACTCCTCAAACTACTCCACAAAATAGAAACAAAAGATACTCTACCCAATTCATTCTATGAAATCACAATTACTCTGATACCTAAACCACATAAAGATTCAACAAAGAAAGAGAACTTCAGACCAATTTCCCTTATGAATATCTATGCAAAATTACTCAATAAAATTCTCACAAACTCAATCCAAGAACACATCAAAACAATCAACCAATATGATCAAGTAGGCTTCAACCCGGGGATTCAGGGATAGTTTAATATATGGAAATCCATCAATATAATCCGCAATATGAACAAACTCATTGAAAAAAACCCATTTGATCATCTCATTAGATGCTGAGAAAACGTTTGACAAAAATCCAACACCCCTTCATGATTAAAGTCTTGGAAAGATCAGGAATTCAAGGTCCATACCTACATATAGTAAAAGTATTATACAGCAAACCAGTAGCCAACATCAAACTAAATGGAGAGAAACTTGAAGCAATCCTACTAAAATCAGGGACTAGACAAGGCTGCTTATTCTTTCTCTACCTATTCAATATAGTACTTCAAGCCCTAGCTAGAGCAATTATACAACAAAAGAAGATCAAAAGGATATAAATTGGAAAGGAAGAAGTCAAATTATCACTATTGGCAGATGATATGATAGTATACTTAAGTGATCCCAAAAAGTCAACCAAAGAACTTCTAAACTTGATAAACATCTTCAGCAAAGTAGCTGGATATAAAATCAACTCAAGCAAATCAGTGGCCTTCCTCTACACAAAGGATAAACAGGTTGAGAAAGAAAGTAGGGAAACAACACCCTTAACAATAGTCTCAAATAATATAAAATACATTGGTGTGACTCTAACTAAGCAAGTGAAAGGTATGACAAGAACTTCAAGTCTCTGAAGAAAGAAATAGAAGAAGATATCAGAATGATCTCCCATGCTCATGGATTGGCAGGATTAATATAATAAAAATGGCTATCTTGCCAAAAGCAATCTACAGATTCAGTGCAATTCCCATCAAAATTCCAACTCAATTCATAGAGTTAGAAAGAGCAATTTGCAAATTCATTGGGAATAACAAAATATCCAGGATAGCGAAAACTATTTTCAACAATAAGAGAACTTCTGGTGGAATCACCATCCCTGATCTTAAGCTGTACTATAGAACAATTGTGAAAAAACTGCATGGTATTGGCACAGTGACAGGCATATAGATCAATGGAATAGAATTAAAGACCCAGAAATGAACCCACACACCTATGGTCATTTGATCTTTGACAAAGGAGCTAATACCATCCAGTGGTAAAAAGACAGCATTTTCAACAAATGGTGCTGGCTCAACTGGAGGTTAGCATGTAGAAGAATGCAAATCCATCCATTCTTATCTCCTTGTATAAAGCTCAAGTCCAAGTGGATCAAGGACCTCCACATAAAACCAGATACACTGAAACTAATGAAAAAGAAAGTGGGGAAGAACCTCAAGCACATGGACATAGGGGAAAATTTCCTGAACAGAATACCAATAATCTATGCTTTAAGATCAAGAATTGACAAATGGGACTTCATAAAATTGCAAAGCTTTTGTAAGTCAAGGGGCACTGTCAATAGAATAAAATGGCAACCAACAGATTGAGAAAAGATCTTTACCAGTCCTATATCCAATAAAGGGATAATATCCAATATATATAAGGAACTCAAGAAGTTAGACTCCAGGGAACCAAATAACCCTATTAAAAATGGGGTTCAGAGCTTAACAAAGAATTTTCAACTGAGGAATACTGAATGGCTGAGAAGTATCTCAAGAAATGTTTAACATCCTTAGTCATCAGGATAATGCAAACCAAAACAACCCTGAGAGTCCACCCCACACCAGTCAGAATGGCTAAGCGCAAAAACTCTAGTGACATTAGATACTGGCAAGGTTGTGGAGAAAGGGGACCACTCCTCCATTGCTGGTGGGATTGGAAGCTGCTACAATCACTCTGGAAATCAGTTTGGTAGTTCCTCAGAAAATTGGACATAGTACTACTTGATGACCCAGCAATACCACTCCTGAGTATATACCCTGAAGATGCTCCAACATGTAATAAGGACACATGCTCCACTATGTTTATAGCAGCCTCATTTATAATAGCCAGAAGCTGGAAACAAACCAGATGTCCCTCAACAGAGTAATGGATACAGAAAATGTGGTACATTTACACAATGGAGTACTACTCAGGTATTAAAAACAATGAATTCATGAAATTATTAGGGAAATGGATGGATCTGGAGAACATCCTCCTGAGTGAGGTAACCCAGTCACAAAAGAACTCACATGGTATGCATGCACTGATAAGTGGATATTAGACCAGAAGCTCAGAATACCCAAGATACAATGCACAAACCACATGAAACTCAAGAAGGAAGAACAGACACTTCGTTCCTTCTTAGAAGTGAGAAGAAAATACCCATAGAAAGAGTTATAGAGACAAATTGTGCAGCAGAGACTGAAGGAAAGACAATCCAGAGACTACCCCACCTGGTGATTCATCCCATAAACAATCTCTAAACCCAGACACTATTGTAGATGCCAACAAGTGCTTGCTGACAGGAACCTGATATAGCTGTCTCCTGAGAGCCTCTGCCAGAACCTGACAAATACAGAAGTTGATGCTCACAGCCATCTATTGGAATCAACCCAGGATCCCCAATATAGGCACTAGAGAAAGGACTGAAGGAGCTGAAGGAGTTGCAGCCCCATAGGAGGAACAACAATTTAAACTAACCAGTACCCCCCAGAGCTCCCAGAGACTAGACCACCAACCAAAGAGTACACATTGTGGGACTCATGGCTCCAACTAGATATGTAGCTGACGATGGCCTAGTTGGTCACCAATGAGAGTAGAGGCCCTTGGTCCTGAGAAGACTCTGTGCCCCAGTGTAGGGGAATGCCAGGGCTAGGAAGCGGGAGAGGGTAGGTTGGTGAGAAGATGGAGGGAGGAGAAAATAGTGGGCTTTAAGGAGGGGAAACCAGGAAAGGGGAGAACATTTGAAATGTAAATAAAGGAAATATGTATTAAAAATTAAATAAATATTCAAGTTAAAATAATGTGTAGATTTTAAGAAATCAGTAATCAAATTACAACACTATCCTTATATTTCTATCTACTCTATCTGTCTGTCTGTCTATCTATCTATCTATCTATCATCTTTCAGTGTATCTGTCTATCTATCTATTCAAATCTATTTGCTATAGCATTTTATATGTAAGAAAGTATAAATATCAATGTATAAAAACAATAAATATCATAATTTTATATTCAATGAATTAAATTTCTGAATAATATAAATTATGAAAATATTATTGACATGTCTACATTGATATGTCTGAGAGAGATAATCATGTTATTTGTAAAATAGTACTTAAGTATAATCCTTATTTATTATAAAAATTAGGCTTTCAGTGAAAAACACACAAAATACAGAAAATGTTGCCAGTAACTCCACTTGGGTGGTAAGATGATAAATGCCCCTTTCCTCTTCCTCACTCTCCCTTCTACCTCCCCTCACTTCCTTTTTCTCTCTGTTTTCTTTCTTCTGCCCCTTTATTATCTTTTCTTTCTTTTACTTATTCTTCTAATAATTCATTGTTTTTCTACTCAATCTTCCTACTGTAAACATGTTTTGTTTCTATAATAAGAAGTTAGTGCTTTGTAAATGTCAAAATGTGTCACAAGTTAAAATAAAAGAACTTAAGAACCTTCACTGAGTCTAGAAAATTAATTTTAAATGAATTAATTACTGCTTAGTTTTTGAACTCAGCCAAGATTATTTTTGTGAACATAATATGTTTTGTTCCCTTGCAATTCAAATGGTTGTGCTTGTCAATTAACAGGGCGATATATAAAAATAGGCTGGTTTTCAGCACGTGGTCTTCAAATATCATTTTCATTTAACTTATTATCTTGGCAATTCAGAAATTGAATTCTAATTAGGAATGTTCAAATCAAATACAGAGAATTGTACTTTTAAAAATAACCATCCAACTTTAACATGGACTTTCTAAACTAAAGTAACATTGAGAAATAAAAATGTATCAGTGTAACCAAGAGAGATATGCTAAGGCATAAAACTCTCCTGAAAGAATTAGACCTGCCCAGTTTGAAATGTGAGTGAAGCATTCTTTAGAATTATCATAGACAAAGACAACAGCTTTTATAGCTGGGTAACCTCATGAAAGCTAATATAAATATAACCAAATGTTGGTAAATGTATTGATTTTCTAGTGAAATACTTTATACACAGTAGGTTTACATAGATAGTTATCCAATAAAGTATTAGAGAGCTTGTGAAAAGGAAAGCCATAAGGGTGATTAGCTACTAGAGAGATGGCTCCTGGGAGTTTAATTGTCGATTCTTTTTCTACATGAAGATTTTTCTCTTGGAGAGAGAGTGGGAGATCATTGTTCTCATCTCTTTTTAAGAGCTCATCAATAATGCACTAGATCAAAATTTAGAACAGGCTGCATATAACGATTGACATATGGGGGTGAGGAAAATTAATTTGGTAGAAGAGAACAAGCAGACATCTTCCCTTCAATATTATTCCTACTCCTGTAAAGGGATGGTTTAGGAGGTGGTGGGGAGGGGTGAGATGCATGCATAACGGTTTTTTTTTTTGTTTTTTTTTTTTTTTTTTTTTTTTTTTTTAACGGTTGAGCTTGATTGAAATCCCATAAAGAGGATATGTGATTTAAATGGACTTTTGTCATTTTCCCTCTATCATGGGAGCTGATCCAGTGTTCTATCCTGCTGACTAGCTCTGGTTTTACTCAAACCCACCACTCTTCTTGACTTCCTTTTTAAAGCAGGTTCCTATAATTTCATTAAGGTCTATTCCAGTGAGTCCCACTTTTCTAGTTTTGCCATTGAAATTTTTCATGCTAACGGCATTTAGTCTTCAAAGTTCTCATCATTATTCCATAGTTATGTTACCTTCCAAGATTTCATTCTGTTTTGGGATTGTATACATCCTCTGTGAACCCTTTTCACAGAATAAGCTAAATCTTAAACAGGCTGGAGGCAGGATGCTGTAAGTGTTAAAAGCCATGTAATGTAAAGTTTCAATGGTCAAAGGTCACATGAGAACTACATGAATTGGAACCTGTGAGGGAACACTTCTATGTGTTGTAGACTTTCTGCACTTCAAATTAAAATTGGTTGTAAGATCCGATCAACCCGAGAATCTTCGTTACTAATAACTCCATAGGAATATGAAGCTTAGATTTTATTACAAATCCACTTTTAATAACTTCAGAAGATGGGGCGATGAAGACATCTATTCATTAGTTCAGCAAATATCAACTGCTCTTATTTTTTCTAGTACTTGTGTTGGTAATTAACCGGTGTTAAGCAAGGCTAAGCTTATTACATTTTAAAGCTTCTTTGTAAACATTTTTCCTTTTAAAATTGGAACCAATAAATGGACTGATAAAGGTCACATGAAAAACACTAAAATAACTTCTGTATACAGAGAATATATAAAGCTCATTTAAAGCTCAGGCAGAAAACTATTAATATACATGTTCTTCAACCCTCTGGGAGTAAAATTCGTCATCTATTGCCTTCTGTCCAGCTCATGGATATCTTGCAAAGATAATTTCCACATGTAAATATTTTATTTTCTGATTAGCATTGGTCCTCACATTATGAATTTTATAACATCTCACAGACCATTTATAGCATTTATCAGAATGCTTAATTATATAACTAATTTATAATTTCAAAGTTTGACTAATAGAATACCTTATACTTTATTGAGTTCTTCATACATTGCTTAGAGTAAGGATATTTTCCATGGATATTTGTAGGATGAATGAATTAATAGATGGATTATATACATATATAATATTTTACCATGATATTGTACCATAGAACACCATTAATGAGCCTTCCATATTAGTGACAAGACTGGATCCTCTGATTACTTTTTATCACCTCCCATTTTTCTCTTCCTGATTACATCACTGTAGTTTCCATCCTCATCTTGTGTTTTATTTTATTTTTTAACGTAATTTTATTATTGTCTAAGGTCTGTCTCTTCCAATCAAAAGTGAGTGGCATAAAACTCAAGGGCTTGTGATGATTTATGGCATGTGGCTATAGACTTAGATTTTTTAAAACCTAATTTTAATGAGAGTTCACAAATGCCTCAACCTCCCTTCTAGCCCAACATCTAAAGGTAGGGGAGAAAAGATGGTAAAAAGGACAAGAGGATGTGGACCTGCTTAGAAGTAGTTCAATGGGGGTGATTCCAATCCCTGTTTTTCAGGATCCCTGCAGTCCAATCCAGTAGTGTTAGACTACCAAACAGGAATCAGCAGTAATGGCACAATCTAGCAGAAACAGCTAGGTCTCTGCTGAATCAGAATGAGTCAGCAGGAGCAACCAGGATGAGCCAGGACTCCAGGAGAAGTTCTCTGCTGTGCCTCCTTAAACAAAGTGAAGATCAATAAAGATGAAGACTTGAGCATTGGATGGCCAGTTCTGCAAGCATACAGTTATTGTCCATTGAGTCCTATTTATACTCTCTCCAAACATCACATGTGTTCCCAGGAGTCTTGCTTTAGCAAAGCCGCACATGAGTCTGTACCATCTGATTTATCCAGAAACTCCTACTTCATGAGGGGCTGCCTTGTAAATATTTGTTGAATAAAGGAAGAAAAGAAAAGCAGAGTCTTTAATGAAAAGAAAATGTGGCTTCCTGGGGCAACATGACATGCACAGTCCTTTAAAGGAATTGTTTTGATTAAAAGATAAGTAGCATGTCAGTAGCTGGAGATGAAGGGGGTGCAACACAACATGAGTCAAAGGAGTTGTCACAGGCACAGCATATAAGGCTTCACTTTATATTACACAATAGTGACCAGGTGAGGATGTATTTAAGATCATACAGTTCATATAAATAACAAACAAAGAAATGTTTATTCAGTTTTGGTCCCAGGGAAGATTAACATGAAGGATGCAAAAAATGATATTTTAATTACTTTTCTTACCACTCTGACCAAATGCTTGCCAAAAGAAAATTAATTGTGATTCATTGTTAAAGAAGGAATACAGTCTATCAAGATGGGAAGGCATGAACTGTCTGTGCATAGAATATCTGCAGTCAGGAAGCAGAGAAGAATGAATGTGATGCTCAACTGACTTCCTCAATTTTTTTTTCTGTTTATTCAGTACAGAAGTTCAGCTCATGAGATGCTGACACTCATATCCCTTCTATTAAACTTCTCTAGGAACACCTTAGTGGGCATGCCCAGAGTTGTGTACATTAGGTAATTCCAAATCTAATCACATTGACACTGAAGATTAGCCACCAAGGACTGTTTTATGTTTATTTATTTTTATTGAAAATAGGTTCTTCTCTTATACAATACATCCTAACCAGATTCCCTTTCCTCCCATTTTCTCAGCCACCCCTGTCTCCCCTCCCTCAAGGTTCCCCACTTAGTTTCCTTTCAGAAAAAATCAGGCCTCTAAGTGATAACAACCAAATAAGACAAAACAAAATACAAGACAAAGCCAATCCCTCATACTGAATCTAGACAAGGCAAGCCAACAAGAGGAAAAGAGCCCCGAGATCAGGCAAAGGAGTCAGAGACACAGCTGCTCCCATTGTTAGGAGTCCCACAGAAACACTAAGCTAACAGCTGTAATATATACACACAGGACCTTGTATATTTAGCCTCTCTGAGCCCATGTGAACCCTGCTTAGTTGATTTAGTGAACCATGTTCTCCTGTTGTCCTCCTTCCCCTCTGACTCCAATAATCTTTCCTTCCATTTTTCCAGGGAGTTCCTCAATCTATGAAGGATGGAACCCAATAGAGATCTCCAATTTAGACCACATCCCTCTCTCTGAATAATGTCTAGGTGTAAGTCTCTGTGCCTTCTGCCTTCTGTTATTGGAGGAAGGCTCCTGATGATGACTGGACAAGGTAAACATCTATGAGTATAGCCGAATATCACTAGAAATTATTTCATTGATTTTTTTCCAGTCATGCTTAGTTCTACCCTAGATCTCTGAGCTATCTATCTCCTGTTTATGGTCACCCAAGCAGTGTAGAATATGGACTCACTCCCTCTTGTGGCATGGGCCTCAAGTTAACAAACAGTGGTTGACCACACCCACTAGTTTTATGGCAGTATTATCCCAGCACATCTTGCAGGACATCTAGTGGCATTTAAAATGAAACACACGTATATTAGAATTCACATATAACACCCACAAATGGAACAAAATAATGTGGGATGTGTATTTTTCTTTGTCTAGGTTACCTCACTCAGAATGGTTGTTTCCAGTTCCTTCCATTTACCTGTGACTTGCACAACTGAATTCTTCTTACCAGCTGAATAATATTCCATTATATAAATATTCAACATTTTCATTATTCATTAACTTTTTTGTAGTCATCTATGTTGTTTCCATTTCATGGCTTTTATGAGAACAGCAGCAATGAATATCGATGACAAGTATCTCTACAAGGGTACACAATTCTTTTGATACAAGCCCAAGAGTAGTATAGCTGGTTATGAGCCTTGCATCTACTGCAAGAAGTAGATTCTTAGATGGGGGTTGAGTGATATTCTAGTCTATGAATATTGTCATTAGGAGTAATTTTATTGCCATGTCCCATTAGTAGAATAATAATGGTAATAATAATAGTATGCTTTATATAGTCTCAGATTCTTAGTCTTCTTAGCAGTGTTAGGTATGGGTTCCATTTCATGGAGTGGGCTTTAAATTCAATAAAAAAGTTCATACAATATAATATCATTATTTTCCTTTTCTTCCCCCAAGCCATCGCAGATCCTCTCCACTTCTCTACTAAACTTCACATTCTCTCTTATTCTTAAAAAAATAATCAAAGAAAAGAATTAAGAACACAAAATAAAACCTCAAAAGATAGAAACACCGAGGCATAACAACAAGGTGCACATGGCACCTGGAATCATGTGGACCTGAGCATGACGGATATGACCAGTGTCATTCCACTAGAGAAAACTCATTTTTATTGTCAGTGTTTTAACGAATCTCTACAGTAAAATTAAAGAAAGCTCCTTTTCCTCTTCAGCTGTACTGTGTGACTTAGAATAAAATTACAATAAAATTTTAATACCTCACATCTATTAGACCACATGAAGGCTGTATGCATTGACTCTAATGTCCTCATTCACACATCTTTATAACATATGACAGTCTCATTTAAAATAAACAGCAATCCAGTTTTAGATATTCCTCCTTGTGCTAACTATTTGACAATGCCATTGTCCTCTCCCAGTGTGGTGAGTAGTATACCTTTCATGCATGAGAGTATAGTGCCCCTTTGCACTGACAGAAATAATGCATCCTTTGACTTCCAAGCCTTTGTTTTTGTGTAACTTTAATTGCCTATTTGAGCAGACATGCACTTTAAGTTATTTTTGGCCATGGTGTTTGGATTTACAATTCAGGGGACTTACTTTCTACTAATACAAATGACAAGCACTGTTATATTTGCAGCAAGCAGTGGGTGCAACACTCTATTTTTAGCTTCATTTGTTCATCAAAATGATGCATTGCATTGGCTTAAGAACCAACCAGTGAAGAACACAGTCTGGGAAAACATACTCCAAGGAAACACAAGCTGCTTTTATAAGAATGCACCACAAATCATCACTTGCAAGATTCTGGCTAGTAAACTTATGCATTATTGTCCAATATTGGAGAGAGAGTGAAATAACTCTCTCTCCAATGACAAGAAAGAAAAGATGTTGTTATCAGGTTAATCTCTTTTTCTTTGCATGATAAAGAGTACCATTTATGTGATTCTTATCCTAGGTGCTTGTCAGCTAGGTTTAGACAGTAGCAGACTGTGGTGAAAGGTTGTCACTCCACAGGACATTTTTTGTGCTTGATTTATAGCATTTCAGTTTATAAAAGATAAGAAAATTGCTTATCAGAGCATATTTTTTCCCACTCAAGCTGCTCTAACTCAACACATAAGTTCCAAAGACTCCAGGCATTTATAGAACCAGGTGTATCTGCAAGACTTGGAGATTATCTTGAGCTAATATGTATAAATGGGTATACTATCACTACAACATTGAAGATAAATGTACTGGCCACAAGATCTCAGTAAAGTGGGGCAAAAAGCAAACGATGGCAAATAGACTTTCACCTTTAGTGTGATAGCAGGAGCCTGAAGCAGTTACTCTTGCATGAAACTCCTATAGTTGGTCACATCATATTTTTTTTTCAAATGAGCCTTTATTTCCTAAAGTTTGCCAAAAAGGGAGAGTGGGTAGAACCAGACCATGTTGTGCTTTCCTTGGTACAATCTCAGGGCTCGGCATGATAAAAGATTGCAGGTACTATTTCACCCTCAACTGTTTTTCATTCAGGACAAAGTTACATATTGGAAAGGGGTGTCTGAGAAGAACAGAGCCTGCTTCAGTGTACCTTGATGGTAAAATTTAAGATGAAGAATATGGCTTTATAGAAACAGGTTAAATCAAAGAAAGCTACCTTAGAGGGGAATAGGCAAAACTAAGAACAGATGTCCTGCATTTTAGAAACACAAGCTGAGGTGGCCATCATGTGTCTGAGTGATAAAGGCTAATGTGATCAGTATAGCATATAAAATTCATGATTGGTACATGAGCATACTTGAATTAAGTTCATAGAAATATTAAATAGATTATGATAAAAGAGATGAATGCATTGTTACAGAACAACCACCAAGAAAAATAATTTTAAAATATTGATAAAATCATTAAAATGTTGAAAATGTTAAAATAGAAAAATAGATTATTAAAAAAGAAGTAAAGAAAAGGATATGAGATGGATAAAGAGCAAAAGTAAGTTAACATGTGTAGTTCTATGTCAAAATCATATTAGATGACAATGAACTCAACAATCTGAAAGAAATGGGAATCAGAAATAGACTGTGGCATCTCTGTGTATGCTGACAATTAGAACTAATTAATAACAACCCATGAAAATAGTTGGGAACTTCAAAGTCTCATTTTCAATAATGGATGGTAAAATGAGTGAAGTTATTAAGAACTTGGAAAACTTGAATACTAACCCATATAAATTTTTGGCACAATTATAATAAAGCAAAGTTATCTTTTATATAATAAGGACTAACCTATAAATTGTGTGTATTATATACAAATCAAAGAAAAACAATGTTGAATTTAAGAATCTCATGTCAACCATTATAAATATGCAAAAGGAATTCAAAAGGATAATAATTAAGGCAGTCAATGAAAGTTGGGTGGATCAGGTACTAGCTTTTCACTATGGCCTACTAAAGTTTTACAGTGTTGCCAAGATACTTCAACAGGTTGTGCTGGAGAACTTGGATATCCACACAACAAAGAATGGAGCTGTGCTTTCTCCTTACATTATTCAGCAAATGATTTTGAAAGTGTTGTCTACTGAGGGAATACATTTGTACTAATAGAAAATGAGTAGATGAAACCTATTTGATTGTAACACCCTTGATCTAGACAATTTAGGGCCATACTCGCTATTGAAAATTGGCTTTAAGATCATCACCTGCCACTTCCTATCCTCTGGGAATGTTGTCAGATACACTGTCATGCTCTCCTCTTAGCCACACTCATGTAGTGCAAATTATTTTACTTTAATAGTATAAAAGTGGCTCATTCTTCATGTTAACATTTTTGACATGGAAGATTGAGTGTACTGAGAACTGTGTTAGAGTCAAATAAAAAATGTAACACTTAAAGTCACTGAAAGTGAAATCGGAAATAGGGTATCAATTATTTTGTAGAACATTTAGAGCTTGGTAAAAGGATTATTTTGATTGGTGACTAGACTCAGTGTGACTATATATGGATGGGGCTTTAGATATATTAGAAAAGTTAATTTTTAATTTTATTGTGAATGAACTATAAGTGTATATATTATGGGGTACAAAGTAATACTGTGATTTGTTAATATAATTTGGGACAATTAGATCAAGTTAATTAACATATACATCACCTCAGCGCATATGAATGTACCTCAAATACATGTCATTTTTGTGATGAGAACATTTGAAATTAATTCTCAGAAATTTGACATAGTATTACCTAGTATACTTACTGTCCTTTGAAGTAGATCTCAGAAAAAGGAAGAGCCTTTTTATCCCCCTGTGTAAGAGAGGTTTCATATTCTGTGATCATCACCTCTTCATACTCCCAATCCCTCAGCCTCTGTAACTCCCATCCTGTTCTCTTATGAGGAAATAGTTTTATAAACACTTATTCACATAAATGCTATGTCCTTTGGTAGATCAGTTATCTCTTTTTACATTAAAGTTTGGATGAATACAAAGAAATGGGTTTTATGTGACATTTTCAAACACATGTATATTGTGCTTCATCCACTGCCCTCCCTTAGTTACTTCTGTTTCCATGACACATGTATTCCATTACTTTACCCACTAATGAGCTTGTCTATTCTTTTTAGTGGCTTTCCTGTTCTCTTGTTGTTCCCTTTTTCATGTGCTATGGATATGATATGGAGCTCTACTAGGTGGTTACATTGGCAAGGTGAAATAATAAAACATCTTCAAACTCAGAATGCTGAGATCTGCAGAACCCACCTATGCCACTATGTGCAAAAAGGCTTAGAGCTACATCTATCTATATTTTATGATAACTCACCTCTAAAATTAAACATTCTATTACTTAATTACTGGGGTATTACCTTTCCATTTTTTTTCAAAATACAGAGGGTATTATAATGAAGTTTTCTATCAACAATTACCTATAAAAATACAATCCTATCATGAGTCAATTTCAAAAGCATTCTTTAGGTTTAGCAACTTGTAAAATGAGAAAACAGTACCAACTTTTTCTTGTAATTAATATTTTAGAATCTTATAATGAAATGTAATATGCTTTCCTTGGTGTAATTTATAAGAATAAGCTTAAATTAATTTTCATGTAAACACGAATCTCTGTAAAACAAGAAACCTAAAACTTATCTAAAAGTTAAGAAGTAAATCACATATCTGAGACAGTCCCAGCACATAGAGGAGATTATGAGCTGGGGACCTACCTACAACCAATAAGCTATTTGCAATTGACACTGGCAAAGGGAAAACCTTTTTTCTCCAATGGAGACTCATTAGCTAAACTAACCACACTTTAGGAGAGGCATCATGCCAAGAAATAATGGGCGAATGTAAAATATACGTATGTTTTTGGCTGTTTTGTTATTATTGTTGGTAGTGGTGGTGCTTGCATGTGTGTGCCTGTGTGTATGTGTGTGTTTCCATGTGTGTGCTGCTTTATTTTGGTGGGTTTTTTTTTTTGGATTATTGGGTATTTTAGCTAATTTGTTTTGATTTTTGCTTCTTGTTTTTTTATGAAAGAAAAAGAAAAAACTTTTGTCCCCCCCGATGTAATGGCATGTGTTGCTGTCTTTCTGTATCTCTTTCCTCCTTGCATAGTGCCTTCCTTGTAGAAGCTTCACTTATTCAGACTGGATCTTTATCAGTTTAGGTAGATCCCATAGCCTATGGACATATAGTCAAAACCTCTTTCCCAATGTGTCACATTTCCTGAGTTCTATTCTGATTTTAAAACATCCTTAGAGTATACAGATGGATCTAATTCAGCAGGGTTTTTTTCCTGGTAATCCAGTGTCTTTCAGCTAATCTTATTCTCCATTTCTGTTTCAGAAGGCACAATTAAATCTGTATGAATCTACACATAAACTACACAGTTAGGCACTTGCATTCCATGCCTGTATCCTTGGCATTCTGCCAAGCTTCTTACCCTTTTAAACATAGAAACAATCAAACCATAATACATAAAACGTCAATGTGCAGAGTTTCCTATCTTCCTGTAGGTAAGAGCTTACCTGACATATCTCCTGCTGGTCTGCATTTATTTGTCCATTGCCTTCCTTTGCCAGATTTTCTATAAGTCCCAGAAGGCTGAGAGGTTTTCTAGAGAAGTCTATAGGAATGCCTTGTCTACAATCCCTTTTCAAATGACCTCATCTCCCACAGTCAAAACAATGGACATTCAAAATCTAAAATTATTGGTTATTGCTTGTCCAATTATATGGTCATCAGCATTAATAGCAGCAGCAGTTTTAATCTATTCACGCATGAGTACTGATTGAGCCTTTAAAGGTATAGGAACATTTTTTACACTATGTATGTGTATGTTTGAAAGCTAAAGTTTCAATTCTTCTTTCACATGTGGATTTGATATTTCCCTGTTTATAGTGGAAATTTGTCTATGGAATAAGTCAGTAAAAGTCTACCTGGGGCTTTGTATAAACTTTATGAATGATATAGACCTTATTTCTTGTTTTGTCATCTTTTTCCATGCTTTTAAAGCTATTACAGTATATTGCATAACAGAGTCATCAAATTATGTCTGCTGTCTTGAATCAGCAAACTGACTGTACCTAACAATTGGTCTTTCATGAGAATAACACCTTTAGACCTGTTACAATTTTCCATAGTTTTATCTTCTTCATGCCACCATGTCATCCATTTTAATAGAGAACCATCTTCTAGTAAAGCTGCTGTACACCTTTCCAGACTTGGGGGCCAATCTTGTTTGGGCATGTGTTTAACATATGTCTCACATAGGGTGATTGTATGTATACATTACTATTGATTCTTTTAAGTGTCTAAGATCTTATTTTTTAGCAGGATTCCAGACTACATGTTCATTTTGTGAATTTTCACTATTTCCTGACATTTCTTAACAAGTAACTGGGAAAGTTAGTGATGGTGTTCGCCCTTCCACTATTTCATTAAGAGGTGGCACTGTTGTTTCAATGAGCTGTCTATCTTGATCTTCAATTTCACCTTGGGTTATAAATTAATATAAATATAAATATAAATAAATAATATAAATATAAATAAATAATATAAATATAAATATAAATAAATATAAATATAAATTTAAATATAACCTTGGGTTATAAATTAAGCACTTTGTTCAACCTTATCTTAGTTTTGTTGTTGTTGTTGTTGTTGTAGAGTTATTATTTCAACTTTTTTGAGAGGAAACATATAGATTGCAATTAAAAATAGGGTGGGGTATACTCTAGTGGTCACAGTTGTAATAAGTACTGCACTGCTGCAATGGCTTTTTCAAGTAACATTTCTACCCCTTTAACTTCCACCCATGGTCTTAAGAGATCTGAAATGGCGTTTTCCATTTTTTAATGTAGGAAGTCTGTCTACACAATTAAAATGGTCTTTTGGGGTGCCTTACTCTGATTCACTGTCTGAGCGTCTCCTTCACAGTTTCTTGCTCTGAGAGCAAGGGTCCTGCTGCTCTGGACTCTCCCGAGTCTCTCTGGGCATCGAGCTACATTCAAAGCACTGATGCTTCCTCTGGAGATGATCCCCAGAGAGTTTCTTCTCCACAGTGTTCTTTCAAATGTCTTCAGTCCTCTACTTTCGGCATATTGGTAGGCTTTCTTCTTTTCCAACCTATTGCTTCCAGATGTTAAATTAAGTTCTATTCCTCAGATGCAATCGTTATCTCAGAGTCTTACTGCTGAATGAGCTCACTTTTTCTAGTTCTTTCTGAATTCTGGCTGGCTAGTTCAACTAAGCTCTTCCATTCCAAAATGCCCCTCTAAGCAGACTGATTCAAAATGGCTTCTCGGGGCTTCTTACTGAATTGTTCTGCTTAGAAAAACTGCCTCTGAATTCCACAAACTGGACTACACTGGTTGCATGAACTGAACTGAACTGAACTGAATGGAACTACAGGACCTCAAATGAACTCAAGTGCTCTCAACTGAACTTCAGTGAACTGCACGATCTGAATGGAAATAAACGGAACTAAATGCAACGGTATGAATTCACCTGAACTAAACTGGATTCAATTGAACTATCCTGAACTGTACTCATTGAACTGCCCTTCCTCCTGTCTCACTCATCACTGGTCTTAAGTAGCCTCTCTTTCTTCTCTACTCTCTTGAGAGTTGGGTGCTATCATATCTTTGACCCATTCTGTCAAATTTCTCTCTTATTTTCCACTTTGTCTGTTTCTCAATTAGCCATCACTTTCCAACATGGTTGCTTCCTTCTACAAACTAAGTTTACTTTAACTGTTTGAGATTAAAGATCTGCTCTATGGGCCCATCAGTATTCTACCCTGAGGGATTAAAGGTGTGTCATTCAGCCAGATCACACAGACCTGGAAGGTTTTTTGAGTGTGATCTCTTGTTTGAGTAGCTATGCTGCTGAATTAAAACTCCTCTATACTTTTCTGCTTTTAAAGGAAAAAGGGAGAGAGAAAGAGAGAGAGAGAGAGAGAGAGAGAGAGAGAGACAGACAGACAGACAGACAGACAGACAGACAGACAGACAGACACAAACACAGACAGATACAGAGAATATGAAATTGATAGAGAGGTGGCAAGGATTTGGGAGGAGTTGAAGGAAAGGAAATAATGTGATCAAAATTTAATCTATGAAAAACCTTTAAATAAAAAACTATTAATTTCATAATTTAAAAAGTGATCTGTTCCCAGAACAGTGATTTGAGGAAAACATTGTTGAGTCAAGTGTATGATGCAGGTTGTCCATATGTTTTCTTAAAAAGTGATAATAATACTTACCTGGCAGGGGAGATACCATGATTATGAAGGTGGTTTTCCCAGGGTGAGGCTTATCCATTGCACTCTGGATGTGCTGACCTCTGTGATTTTCCCAAATGTGGGAAGCTCGACTGCATAATTTGTGGTTAGTGGGGGACTGAGTTCATGCTCTCCCCTGCAAAAAAAAAAAAGTAATAATAAGTTAGCAAAGAGTCAAGGTGGAATGAAAAGAATAGACAACAGTGCTGTGCTTGAGGTAGAAATTTGCAAAGTGGAAGTGCCTGCTTCGGCCTACTTGACTCTTCACTGTTTGATTAACTCAAGATTATTGATTTTACACCAATCATGATAAATAGTCACTCTTTATGTACTTTTAATTGTGCTGAAAGAATGTATGAAGAGTCTCTGTTACTAGCATTTCCTTTATTAGAAAATAAATATTTAAAATACAGTATGTAGAATGTTTTTTTCTGCTGTGAGTGTGACCATGTGGAAAACTCTGTCAGCAGTGTGACACAGCGACATTTCCATGAGGATATAATATTTGAAAAGGCACTAAAAGCATCAGATGAACAAGGTCCTGGGGATAGTTAGCTTGGGACTCCTTTATCAAAAGGAAGTCAATATGAAGTCCCAGAGGTGTGAGAGAAGCAGGGCAGGTGTGCTTGAAAACACAAATGAATCCAATGTGGCTGGAATTGAAGGGAAATAATCAGATATGAAAAAGGGAAGCTAGCAAGTACAAGACTGGCTGACACTGTAGAAGGGAAGCCCTGTAGACTCTGAGTTAGGAGAAATGTAATCTGTTCTATATGTTAAAGAGATCACCATGCTTCCATGGAGTAATGCTGAATCAACAACCATGCCACCACAATATTTTACAAGAAAAGCAGTGGATTTGATCTGATTATGAGGATGTGGCAAAGGAGGAGGTAGGAAGATCTCAGTTTCTCTGCCTGAGAGAAAGGAAAAAATGAGCAAACACTGAAGTTAGCACAGTAAGCAGATTGTGTGTGTCTTTTGTAGGTATTAATATCTGGTGTGTGTGTGTGTGTGTGTGTGTGTGTGTGCGTGTGCTCACGTGTGTGTGCGTGTGCATGTGTGTGTGTGTATGTGTGTGTATGTGTGTGTCTATGTCTGTGTCTTGGTGTCTGTGTCTTTGTGTTTCTGGCTCTGTGTGCAGAGCAAATATCAACTGAAAACAAAAAGATTAGGGACTCCATTTGGAATAACTGGAAGACAAGATTAATTCTCTACTGGATATGACACAGGATTACATAAAATCATTTTGATTTTATGTAAATATATTCAGTTTTATAATAATTTGCCAGGATGTTTTATTGAACTTAGTGACAACACAAAAAGAGGGAGACATGGAAAGGTGATAGTGGAACATGGGAGGACAGTGAAAGAGTTGAGAGAAGAGGGATGCTCTCCTGTCCCTTTCTTCTCTTTCAAGGAGCAGCATGAATGGGTGCTTTTCCTTCCTCATAAGTGTGAGACTCTGATTCCAATAACTCCAACATTTCTGCATTTTCCTTAAATCCAGGCCCATCATTTTTTATTTCTATTATTTTTATCTTAGAATTTTTGCCCACTCTCCTTTTATACCTGTGCAACCAAACCTTTACATTCATTCTGTTTTTAAAATGCCCAGCCTTGTTATTGTGCTCTGTCTACTTCATCGCAAATGTGAGATGCAAATTTGCACAAGGTGGGAGGGTGTGGGTGGTGGGGAGTAGCCTCATAGAAGCAGGGGACACTGGGGAGAGGATGGGGGTTTAAATAAGAAATGGAATAACATTTAAAATATAAATAATAAAATAACCAATAAAATAAAATATGCTATATATTTCTTTTCATTAAAAATTCATATAGCTTTCAATTTACTGCCTTAGACCTCATCAACAGGAATCCTGTGTGGAGTGTATATTAGATTCTATAAGAATAGTGCAATAGTTCTTTTAAAAAAGTTTTGGGGCCATCATAAAATAAACCAGTTGAAAAAAAAAGGTAGGAACAGACTGAGCTGAGCTCTTAAACATTATTCTTTTTGTAACTGCTAACATATAATTTGTTTTAGCCCAGTACAGACTTTATGTTTTCTGAAAGACACAGTAGTTTTGCATAGCTCTCAGGAGCTGACACTGTAGATGTATATTTAAATGTAATTTTTATGAGGGGAAAGACAACTAACTCTCCCTGTTATATGAGTGATTATTTTATTTCTTTGAAGATGATTTAAAACTTCTTTTATTTAACTAAATCTAATTTTGTTTATTCAAGTTTGAAATAAAAAGTTCTTCGACTTCCTATAAGTCTATATTTGCCTTTTACATCACACATTAAGTTATGACAAGAAGGAAATATTTCTACTGAAGACATAAAGACAATACTCCTTTTGAAGAGACAATATATAACCAACTAACAAATTGCTGTTTGAGATCTCTGAACAAAGACAGCATTAAACAAACAAAAGTCTTAAGGGCTGGGGATACAACTAACTGGTCAGGTACTTTGCTATCATGCTCCGGGCCGAGGTATGATCACCATTCCAAACATAAAGGCCTATAGGTGAAGTCACAACTTATGCCATTGAAAATGGAGAAGTCCAGCTGATGTGCTGGTAGAAGATTCATGCAGGCTGTCTGGGCTCCATGATGCTTTACAAGGGACTTTGCATTCTCCTGGAGGAGAAAAGTAATCATCAGTAGCATCTGTCTACGAGCCCTGCAATCTACAACAGTGACCTGCCTTCAAGATCTACTGACCCAATAGTAACAAATACTATGGAAATAGACAACCACTTTTTGATTTAGTTTAAAGACTACTCTATGAGATGGAATACATAGCTATCACAACTAAGGTGGCCTACAACCTGGCACTACATACAACATAAGCTTCTGGGAAAACCTAATACTTTTAGTCTGCAAAAATAACAAACATGCAAGTAAGCAAACAAGCAAACACACATACACACACATTCACACATCTAAACAAACAGGAGTAAAATGATTCCTAATGATATTTTTCTCTAACCATAGAGTGACACTCAACCCTCATCAGACAAGCTTCTTGTAGTAGATGGTAATTAATACATTGACCAGCAACTGGACAATGGTCAAGGAACAAGCTACTTTGGAGCCTGTCTTTATGAGACTTCCTCCCCTTGAGGCTGAAGGATCTATATGGAAAAGAAAGGGGAAAGATTAAGAACAAGAGGTGATGGTTCCAAGGAAGTAATGTCTTCTGGACGCAATAGGATTGACACACATTTGAACTCACTGAAGCCATGACAGCACACAGACTTGTTCAAGTTCGACAAATCAGCAGCAGGAAGAAGGGGAAGCAGACATGCCATCCCTTCTATAAAAAAGAAGCGATTTACAATTGATACCTCCTGGACAAAAGAAAATCAGTTTTACCCAATGGAGTGCCACTGTACTGGTATGTCAACCACACTAGGACGTGCCCCATATTTATGAGTATTTGGTCTACACAAAACAGATTCCATGATTTGGGAGCTGTTTTATTATTTACAATGAATCCATGTCTTTTTAACAGAATTGGTATAATTAATTGAATATAGTGCCATATAGATTCAGCAAAACTGCCCAGACTTAACTAGATATAAGCACTCTCATACAACTTCCCAGACTTAACTAGATACAAGTATTCTCACATATTCTGTATAGCAGCCAGAGGCTTCTGATTCTGTTACTCAATCTCCAAGGCCTTAGTTATCTTAACCATGTGACTTCATTCTCATCTTCCCTATCCTTATCCACAAATATTTAATACCTTAGACCCATAGACAGTTAAAGCTACTGATTAATTATCTCAAAACTACTCTCAGCCATTTCCTTCATAAAACTCAATGTCTGTATAGGAACAGAGTTTCCAGAGATTTAAGTCCTAGATATAGAATCATTAAAGAGAAGGAAAAGGATTGATACAGCATGCCTGGGCTTGGAGCTGCTGCAAAGACTTTAGGTCTTGATGAGATGCTAGGACCACAGTAAAGTCCTTGGAACCTTCAGGGTTCGGGACATATAAAATAATTAATGTTTAATGATCAAATTGATTCTCATTGGGTATTTTGTGTTATAAATAATATCTATAGAGCCTATTTTTAATTGTATTATACATTATAATTAAAGACTTACTATCTATGGATCACAGGGCCAAACTTACAGCCCAAGTTGTTTATATTTTTTTCTTTTCCTTATGAACCGCACACACACACACACACAAACTATAAACTTCCCAATAGAAAGAACTTATCTTAACAATTTCCCACTCTAAGGAATAAAGATCCAAGTTGTAGTTTTCCCTTCCTTCTACTTACTGACTTAACCTGGTGCTTTATGATGTGCCCTTACATGATATAGTACAACTGTTCTCTTAAAATACAAGTAACAAACTCTTCTTTCAGTTGACCTCTTCATGTCATTACTGTCACCTTTATAAAGACCTTGGCCAATGTAGAGACATAGCAGACCAAGAGATTTGACACTCTAAAGAAAAAAATATAAGAAATACAAATCATGGAGATTCATATCTATGTGCTAAGATTGAAAAGGAAGAGTGGAAGGAATATTTTGTTCACATTTGCCTAAAGAAATACAAGACATTTTCCCAGCTTAGTCTACAGAGAACATTTTCTAGTCAGTATGTTTATAAACTCTTAAATATTGACATTTATCAGTATTCTTGTAGTCTTCTCTTTAAAATAGATTTGTGAAGTTGAAGAGATGACTCAGCAACTAAGAACACTCACTGTTCTTCCAGAAGATCAGGGTTCAATTCCCAACATACCCACGTCAGGGCACAACTGTCTATAATTCTATTTTCATGGAATGTGATGTTCTCCCTCAGTCTCTTTAAATACTGCATTCATGTAGTATACAGACATACATGCAGACAGATCATATATATATATGTACATATATATATATATAATAACTTTAAAAATTAAAGGCAATTTGTTATAAAACAAAGAATTTAAAAGATAAAAAGAAGACTCCTCTTTATTTCCTACAAAGTTCATACTCTACCTACTCAAGACCAGTTGGGATACACTTGGAAGAGGGGCTAATGTGCATGCAGAAGCCACACAGGGTCATTGGCATTCACCCAGAGGTGAAGATGTCATGCTTATGGAAAATAAACCTGAAGGTCATAAATATATTAGAAAAAAATCAACTACAGAAAGAAGATAATATACATCATATGTCTGTAAATTCTTTTTGCAACTGAGATTTGGAGTATATAACAGAATTTAAATACAAGTATTATAATTCAGAATGTAAATATTCATATTTACTTGGTATATTTTTTGCTTCTTTTCTCTCTTATTTAGTGAAAAAATGGCCATTTGTAACTTTTCATTTCTTTTATCTTGAATTCAAACTTCTGAACTTTTCCTTCTAATATCTGTGTCATAATGAACTCAAACTTAATTAATATATAGTCTAATCTAATCAGTGGCATCTATTATAATCATATAAAGCAATGGTGTTTGGAATTTTTGTAGGATTTTGTAATGGCTTGTTTATAAATCAGAGAGGTATATTAACTGATATATGTAGCTTATCTATATTATGACTAAAATTGAAATATAGAAAAGTATCCAAAGCAAGTCAAGTAAAAAAGCAGGTTGCTGGGCTATATGTAGAGTGTCGATTTTTTTAAAAAAACACACAGTGTTTATGTATGCTCGCCATTCTGCTAAAATGGTCTTGACTAGAAATTTTAAAGCTGATTTCTGGTGACTAGAGGTCAGATTTCAAATTGCCAAACATTTTTGTACCTACAGTGAAAAGTATGACCATTACTGCAGAAGATGGGGATGGAAAAACAGGTGTCTAGATTAGCCTGTTACCCACATGAAGTCCAGGCTCTTTTTTAGAGCATGAAAGAATACAAGGGTTCTGTAGACTTCTTATAGGAGTTGAATGATTGAAACAACCTGCTGAGAGAGACCAGAGTTTGTTCTTTGTTTACTTAAGAATCATTCACAGGGACTCACCTATTTACTATATGATATTTAAGATAGAAAGTTTAGTGAGTGAATTCTGTCTTTTGCATAGGGTAGACTTAGAGACCTGCGTTTCCAGACTTTGGCCATCAATGGGTTTGAGTTTACTTGTACTGAAAAGAGTATATAGAGGGTCTTATTCAAAGGCATGGCTCAGATAACGATCACATGTAAAAACAAAGAAGCTCCACAGATTTGAGGACCAAGCAAAATTCAAGACAGTGAGGAGTAGACTCATGTGATGGAAGCTGCAGCCAGAAATTCTGAAGAATGTGCTTTAAATGTATATATTATAAGGCATGCACTCAGACATAAATGAGGGCCTAATGAAACTTCATCAACCATGCAGTATTAATATTTTGGTTAGAAAGTTTAACCAAAGCTTTATTTAGTATTGGAGTAGTGGTGCTGAATGATAAGAAGAAAAGTAAGAGTATAGGAGAGAAGAGAGGCTTTAACTAGAGGACAGAGAACATTGATCTGGGCTGGAACTTTATAATATTGTATTAAAGAATGCTTTAGGAAGATAAAAGGAGCATCTTCAAATAGACATAAGGTAATAATATGCCTAAAATTATCTTTGATATAATAGCATAACATAATATAAAGCTGGGAGATTGGGAGGTTTACATTTAACCAGTATAGATAATACTTCTGTGTGAACCTATAGTCTTTTATTCTTGCACTTGCATGCACAACAAAGGTCAGGTTAATGTTTAAGACAATAAATTCATACAAACTGGAGAAAGAGAATATTGCCTAAAGGCAACTCAGGATAGACTCCCTATTGAGCAGGTACATGTTATGAATCAAGGATGGGTTTAAGATAAGTCTAGGTAGGGCAGAGAATGATTCACAATCAGAATTATACAAACACTCAAAGATCTATTTTACTCATAACAAAGATTTAGTTGACCACATCAAACAGGAGATGTTACAAGTCATATTATACAATGTTCAGAATGTAAGTGAGGACCCCCAGTATCTTACTCATAGTGCCTGAGAAGACTATTTGGCAATGAGCATGCAATCAATACATTTATCTACATAAATGTTTATTTACACAAATCTGAAGTTACAAAGGCCATCAAAACTGTGGACAGGCAGGATATACAGACTATATTATAAACACCATCATATTCGTATGAGGCATTAGTGTAACAAAGATAAGGTATAAAATACTTAGAGCTTAAAATGAGGTTGGGAAATTCTAAAAGAAATATAAAATAGACATTTACATGAGCTTTGTTTAAAAACCAGGAGTTGTGGGTAGTTGTATTAGCTAATTTTCTAGCATTGTGCTAAGACACCATGACCAAGTCTACTTATAGAAGTAAGTTTATTTAGTGTATGGTTTCAGAGGGTTCAGTCCATGACAATCACAACGGGAAACATAGCTGGCAGGAAGTTATGGAAGAGGAGCAATAGCTGAAAGCTTCCATGTTGAGAATAACTATGATGCAGAAAGTGAACAAGATCCCTGGGAATGGCTTAGGTTTTTGAAACCTCAAAGACAATTCCCAGTGACTTTCTTGCATTGTGGGAAGTATTAAAAAAGAACCACCAAGTTTCTGTGCTTCATCCAGCTACTCTCTGCTGGCCAACTCCGCTGCCTCCATGGCTAGCCCCATGCAGACCACAGTCTTCCCAGCTCCGGTTCTCTGCCTCAGTGCAGCCCAAAACCTCTCAACCATAACCCCCTGGGGTTAGTGGTCCCACTTTCCACTAACCCAGTAAAACAAAACTCTAGAAGCTTCTAAATAATCAGTCAGATTTATATATCAATAAATTCTCAATTCAAAAGATGCCCACACAATAATTTTAGGGCCATTTGATAATGGTACAAGCTGCCCACCCAGATCAGACACATTATCCCAATTATTCTGTCCCTATATGATATTCATAACTACCAGTGGCTATTTAAAATCTCGTGGGATCAGGATATTTTTCCTGTTAGTCCTCCATCTTGCTTCCTTTTTCTCACCTGACTTGCTCTCTTATCCCTGCCTCCCCTTTCCTTGTTCAATCACAGGCCTTCTGCTGCATTAATATTTAAATTAATTAGATAGAGAAAATCCTGCCACATTCCTCCTCCAAGGACTCACTTTCTAATTCTTCCCAAACAAATTCAAATACTATAAACTTGTGTTAGCTATTCTTCTTCAAATCACCAAAACAGTGTTTGTAAATACATAGAAAAATCTTGTGAACAGACAGGAACTATATACTACTGGCAAACACAATAATTTTAGGTTATATAAAATAGCTTATATTAAGAATACTGTTCTTGACTTTCCAATGTTTGGATTTGTTTAACATAACTTTATTTGATAAGCATGACAATAAAACTCATCAGTTCATCTGAAACCCAACTTTAAACATTTTGTTACTTTTCTTTTCTTCAAGCACTACAATTGTAGTTTTTCCTATTTACAAATCGTGTCTTTTGACGATTTATTTTAAAACACAGAGACAGGTATAAATAATTCTTTGATGACTATGGAGGACAGAGGCCAAAAGATCAGGAAAACAAAATAGCAACATTGGCTGGATGGCTAACCTAAGAATGAATTAGGGATTTGTTCTTTTGAAACTAGATAATTAGTTTGAACTCTCTGAATATTTGAACTGTGTAGAGTGGAACTAAGAGTTGTCAAAGGGATTGAGGGACAGGAAGACCCCTTTTCCCACTTAGGAAGAATAAACCTATTATCTAGTTGTCTCATTACAGAAGCTTGTCCTTTGGGAGAGCTGAGATGTTTTCTGAAGAAAACAGAAATCATCAGTTTAGGAAAGTCTTGAGATAGAAAGTAGGAATCAGTGACACTGTTGAGGAGGCAAATGGATTTCACAGAGGGCATGAGGACCCTGAGTGTCCTGGCAACAACAAATGGAGTGAAACAAACTGAAAGGGTGTTCTGCTATGCATTAAACTGAATTGATCACAAGCCTTCATCAAAGTGTTCTTTGGCTCTATTTTGACAGCATAGTGTGTTCTATGCATGTCACTCAGCTGAGTCCTAGCCATCCCAATATTTTCCAGTGGCTTGTACAATTCAAAAGTGAACCACTAGGGGCTCCATCGGCTAAGCTCCTGCTGCCAGTGTCTGTTATCATTCTCTGAAAACAAACCAGTCCTCTCAAAGAACTGCCATTGTATCAGACACTTTCCACATTGGAAAGGTAAAATGTGATTGTGTTGGGATAATTGCATACTCTTAATATGGATTATTTCTTGACATCAGGTCTGCCATCATGACTTCTATATGTGGAATTGTACAATATCAAAGTCTTCAAAAACCATTTGGTAGATGAAAAGAACATAGATAATTCTCTCTGGGGTGTTGATGATTTATGAGCTATTATCTAGTGGTAGAAGTGAGGTGCAATTTAAATGGTTTCTTTCCACATCATGCTTGCAGATAAAGGGTTTCTTGTTCCCAGCACTAGAAATAGGTGAGAGTATTCCAGATGCTAATTACAGAGACATGAACTGGAGAACTTATAAAATGACCTGGTTTGTCCATTATAAGCTTGGGTTTCATTTGGTAATCACCTCTGTAAATACCTATCTCTCCTAAGCTCATAGCCGTACTTTGGTCTCAGCTATTAAAAGGTACTAAAACTTGTAATAAACTATGTATTCATCAGAACTAGACTAATCTATGTATTGCATTGTCATTGTCGAAAAATATGGTTTCTCTGATGAGTTGAAATTGCCTCTGGGAGAATAACCTTGGTTGTATGTGGTTAAACAAACTGTAGAGTTTCTTCTCCATAGAGAAAGGTCTCATCTACAGCAAGCAAGCTCTGAGATAAGAACTGACACAAATACAGGATGCATGTGAAGGATTATGGTCTTCATTGTAGATGTTGATCTCAGTTTTCTACCTTTCAGGAATTGATTTTTGTCTGTCCGAGTATATACACTAACTTCCTACTGTTTTAATCCTAGGAATAGTTTGATATATAATAACTGTTGTCATGGATCCCCTCTTTAAGTACATGTATGTTGGAATTGATGTTTGGTTATGTTAAGATTGCCATTTCTGTTTTTAGGGAAACAAGACAACTTAATACCTTTTGTTATCTTTATTGCCTTCATTTCATTCTGGAATCCATGTTATTTTATAAGCTGGTACCTCATTGTACACTTCTCACTTTTCAGAATTCATGCTAATGAAAATTTCAAACAGTTACATGTTATCATATACTACAGGTTGTCATGGTTTCCATAATTAACAGGAATGATATATTTAACATGCTTTAACAGATACAATGTTTAGTCCAATAAATAGAGGTTAGTCTACTTTCCAAAGGTATTTCTTACAAAAAGTTGCCCTCCCTTAGGCTGTAACAAATAAAACAGCACCAGCTTAAGGTTTTTGTGTGTACAATTTACGAGGTAATGCCAGAGAATAGGAAATACTCTGAGAATATTTAATTAAAAACAAACCTGCCCATGTGTGTTAACAATCATTTCATACTTGTAGCCAGTGAAACTCACTGCTATAATTTTCCATCAAAGCCCCAGGGATTAAATAAAAAGACAAAAACAACTTATTTGATTGTGTCTTGTAATCTGTCCCAAACACTTAATTTATGTGGATCAGAAATTTCCCAGGGATTTTAATAGAATATTCAGAACATTTAAATTTATTCTACAGCCTTCCCAAATAGCACCATTTCTCAGGTTATGGGACAAAAAGTGGCAGGTAAGAACTGTTCTGAAGTTGTACCTACAATCAGCTGATTGCCACAGTCATAGTTGAGGTGAACAATGTGCCAAAGATGTGAGCTCCAGTACAAAAAGTTTACAAAGAGTGGTACTGATCACTAATACTTGTGACATCTTTCAAAGATATTTTTGTCCATAATATATACAGAAGTACCATAATGCATTCCACTTACCAAGCTTCCTGGTTCTATATTTAATTGTAATGAAATCTTTCCTCTTACTACTTCAGTGTTTAAAATGTTGGTGTAGAGAGATTTGGATCAAACAGTTCATTGAGTTGTGGAATTTGAACACTTAAAACATCTTATTTCTAAATATAACTATCTGGAGAAATTTCCAGACATTGTGGGGATTAAAGAATCTGAATTTGGAAATTGATAGACCTCATCTTACATAGGCAGAGTCTGACAGGAAACAAGGATCAGTAGCTTCATAAACTCTTTAGAAGATCCTCATGCATGTAAAGCTTGAGGTTGTTCTCTGATCTTGTTTCTGAACATCTTCCTCTGGGTGTGTAATGCTGAAAGCAAATAAAAATCCTTTGGTGATACAGCAAGGATTCTCCACTGTGTCAGAGATTTGGGCTAGAATTTCCTTTATATATTTTTCATGCTTATAACTGCATATTTATTTTTCTTATGCAGTATCTAATCCAAAGTCTTTAATGCATCTGTCCTCAATGGAAGTAAAAGCAACTTACTTAAAGCACTCTTCAATTGGGAGGAAAAATAAGAAGAAAATATTACTTCTGCATGCTAGGCAAATCCCAACGAGTCAGTGTTTTCTTTAGCCTTATCCTCTTGGTAACTGGTGGGATCTTCTCTTGTTTCCAGCTAACACAACATGAAAGAGAGGAGCATGCACTGCTTGACTTGTCTATGACAAGTGACAAAGTTCATAAGACATTGCTCTGATAATGACTGTTGAGTTAGACTATTTTAGCATGTTTGATATTCCACAAAAATTCTACTGTGTGATTAACTCTTGGTGGGAACTAAATGGCAGGAAGCTAATAGTCTAACCTCTGGGACTAAGTTCTTTAGCTGTAAAGATCTGCCAACAACCCTCTGAGTTTTGAATAAAATATGGAACAGTACACAAGAACATCATGAGTCTACATTTTGTTTCCAGTCTATGTGACACTAGATAGAAGACCTAGCTAACCCAAGCCAGATTATTATTCCAGGGAATGTGAGATAGTAAACATATGTTAACAAAGTCAATATTTAGATAATGTGTTATATATGAATAAAAAATAATAAAGACTGTGCATAGTCATCATTTTTATCTCTGTCTTTAAAGTCTATGAATTTCAATATCAGGGTCTATGTTTGAAACTGGTTAAATAGTTTGATGTTTTTTGTTTGATTGTTTGTTTGTTTTAGCATGCAGACCTAAGTATTCAGTCTTAATATTTTTGGGGAGATTTTGGTTTACTAGAGAATGAGAGGAGAGTGTTAAACCTTAGTTTCCAAGCTGCTTTCATAGAAATATTGCATAGCACCTATATAGTGGCTATGAATTGCAAACTATTGTTAGTTATAGCTACAACCAATCAGAGAGAACACAGTGGCAGGATAACTGCATGTGACCTGCTATATCCTCTTCCCAAAATTGTTATTCTCATTTTAGTTTAATTTTGAGACAAGACCTTGATAAGTTTCACAAGCTGTACTTGGGTTAGCAATCCTTCTGTCTCAGTCTCCCAAGAAGCTAAGATCATAACCTTCTGTCATTAGTACTAGCTCACCAAAGTTGTTTTATTGTAAAGCTTGGACATTTCTCTCCAAATGATTAGACACCTCCATTCTAAACTTACATCCTTTTCTTCTATTGCTAACCTCTACTTAATCAGACCTGGGTTATAGCTGAATTTTGTCTACTGTGTGAGTTTTTCTTTCTTCTACCCTTCTTTAACATTTTCCATCCTTTCAACCCCCTAACACTAGGTATGAGAGAGAAAGGATAGAGGGGAGAGAGGAAAGAGATCACTAAATAAAGTCAGGGGTCAGAAAGGGGGCAAAACATTATCCTTAGACTAACTGATTAGGGGCATATAGTTTCTTGGAACAAATTTGATCTTTGCCATCAGAATTTCTAGTTCATCTTTTTCTTTCTTCTTTGTGCACAACTATGTAATGAACCATGACCAACAGCAAGCAACACCAACCAACCAACCAACAACAACCCACAGCACCTCTTGGTGCTGTACCATTTATATACTCACTGGAACATCCCCAGAATTCCAACGTCATGTAATTGGGGAAACTATCTGCAGCTGGCCAAATCATCTCCCTGCTAGAGCATGAGGAAACAAATAAGAGGCAGCTGCTGTGAACAGTCTGAGGCGGCCCCATATCCAACACCTGGAATTAAAATGAAAGCACAGCCTCGTGATATTTCTGTGCTTTTTAAAGAAATCAAAATTCCAAATTCGTCACTACGGCGGATGTTCTTTGTAAGTAAAATTTGAAGCATGTTATATCTTTTATACTTATTAGAAATACAATAAAATGATGAAACAGCCAGTGATCTGGTTGATAAAATTAAAGTTTTAATCCCAGAGAGTTTATGGATCAGTAGATATCTGCTTTGAGAAGTTAACTCATCTACATAAAAATTACCATCTTGAGATTTCCATTATGCAACTTGCACACAACTCTGATGTTCTTTATTCAGTTATCAGTTAAGGTGTAGGGACTGCATGCCAGTCTCTAATCCAAGAGCTGGCAACTCGGAACTCCTTGTAAATTCTCTTCCTGTGGGGCTTGGTTTCTATTGATATTCATGGTGCGCAGCAATGACTACCTATGCTTGGAATATGTTAGCATAATGACAATGTGGTTAGAAAAATAAGCATCATAACTGTCCTGAAAAGTTCAAAGAGAGTGCTAAGGAGTGAGATTTGAAGATAAAAAATTTGTTATACTAGTTGAGAAATTACTTAACACTAATGCTTTCATGTTTGAATTTTAAAGATTCATAATTTTTTATATTATGTATGCATGATGTTTATATGTGGGATACTTGTATCGTGAATGTGAAGGTCAGAGGATAACTTTGTTGGTCAATTTTCTTCTTTCACTTTTTCATGGGTTTCAAGGTTCAGACTCAGCTTGCCAGGCACGCACAGCAAGCCTCTTTGCCTGCTGAGGCATCTCTCTAATGCTCATATTCATATTTTTTGAGAAGTAAAAGCAGTAGACTATGATACTTGATGTTTCCAAGTTTTAAAAATCTTATACATATCTATATTATTACAAAGTATATGTATCATTATACTGTTCAAAGGCAAACATGTATTTTATAATTATATCACTGAGGTTTAAGGAGATGGTTGTAGTATGTTTAAGAATTTACACTATAGTGTAATGCTTAAATCAGTATGCTTGCTTGGATCTAAGAATGTATGTTAGAACAATTTTAGTGTAATATATAAGGGAAAATTAGAGTTGTACTATACAACCATAGATATCCACAAAATACTATCCAAAATAGTATCATAGATATGTTTTCTACACAACAGTAGTTTGTAATCTGGAAAGTGCACACAACTGAAAAACTCAAAACTAATACTTGCAAAATAAACTAAAGAGTCAACTTTGTCACTCAAGAGGCTCTTACTCTCTGTAGGTTTGAGTTATGGATATCTGTATTGTTTTCAGTTTGGTTGGTTGTTACAATGTAGGATTTATAAACTGTTCAAGACTCAGAAAAAGGCACATTTTGATTCTGTGTGAAGGGAGATTTTTAAAAACAGTTGTTACAATTGTCTGGAGTCAGTAAAAGTTGGATATGAAGTTCAAAGGAGTGGGTAGTAGTATTCAGTCATATGTAAACATAAATGATCGGGAGCACTGGCTCATAGAAACCATACTAAATTGTAGCATTATGTTCTCTGTATAGGCCAGATGTCAATTGAAGCTGCCCTCATATCTTTTGGAGCTACTCAGTATTCAGGCACTGTAGACAAAGGCAACAGAGTGAATTTGAATTAATTGTAATTCTCATCTCTATCTCTATGTGTTTCTTGTTAATTAAATTTTAATTGACTTGTAATAATTTTACAAATACATAGGATACAGTGTGACATTTCAAGACAACCATTCAATGTAAAATGAGTAGATAGGATTATCTGGGTTTATTATCTTTAACATTTATCATTTCTCTGTGCTGGGAACATTTAAAGTACCCTTTACTATTTTGAAATAGTATTTCCAATAATAGTAATTTAATAATAATAATAATAATAATAATAATAATAGTAAATTGTAAACCAAGTTTTCCTGATGCAGAATACCACATTGATAATTATTTTTCTTAATTATGGCATTTGTAGGAAAATGAATAGAATTAGAAATTATACTAAATGAAGTGACTCAGATTCAGAAACACAAACATCAAACATATGGACATTCTAGGCCTTAATTTCTTTACATGTATGGATTTTCTTTCATTTTTTAACTTTTGCTTTATAATATAGTTACATTTCTATCTTCCCTTTCCTCTCTCTAACGTTTAGAATCTAAACCCTCTCATACACCTTTCCATGTTGTCTTTTAAATTCATGGCCTCTTGCTTCATTCATTATTGTTATTGTTTTATCCAAGTTGTAGATACTCAAAGACCACCGAGGAGCCAATTTTGATGTAAAACACATAAGGTTCCTTATTATAAGCCCGAGAGCAAGGCCTCTTAGACTCTCAGTCAGAGCCCTGAGTCTAAGAGTTCAGGGGTTTTTTTTATTGTGGTTACAGTAAGCTTGGAGAATTTCCATATTGGCCAGCAAGTTAACATTTTAAAAACTGGATTGCTGGCTAAAGCTGCCAGAACCAAGCATAGGGACAAAACTACCTGACAAATAGGATGGCTAGGTTATCTATTTTCTGCAGGACGTCTTAAGTTATCTATATGTACCTTGACCTTGCCTACTATAGCCTAATTGGCTGTTGCTAAGGGGGATGGGTTGCCATAACATGCTTGCTCAGGAGGACTCTGATTTTCTTCCTGGAATTGTTTAGCCCTTGGTCTCACACAAAATGGAGTTTCTTCAAAACTGGAGTTGGTTCGGCTTTAGAGTTACATGTATATATACATATACATATATTCCTAAATATTACCATTTCAGTCTGTAGAATGTTACATGTACATATACTTTCATATATACAGATGTGTATAGATGTGAATGTGATGGTAATAGATGATGAAACTAAAAAGCAGACCAAAAGAGGAGCCACCAATCTTAAGGGAGAAACAGCAGGGATCTGGATGAATGCTGTGGTTCCTGGTCTCCTGTGTACTCAGGCACTGCTGGTGTGCTGCTGGGATGGCAGAACAGGCTTCTGGTCCGTGCTTTCCCTCAGGGCATCTATGTGCCAGGCAGGAAGGGGAATGCAGAGCTCTGGAAAGGTGGAACAACTCTGATTCCAAGTAAGAGCAGAAAGTATGGAGGGGCCGGCTGGAGGAGAGAAGGCCTTCTTGGGGAGTTTAGGTTCTCTTTAAGATGAAGGCCTTTCCCATGGCAATCCTTAGTGAAGAGACAATTCTTGCTTGTTCAAATTGGTTTATTTGATGGTGGAGGTGAACGCATACACTTTACTCAGGATGAACCAGGAATTCACCTCTTGTGAGAAGGAAGGGAAGCTCATTGGCTGAATGTTGAGGTCCTATCTAGATACTTCATTAGCACGGGGAACTCCAGGTTTTTATGCTATGTGACTGATTGCCGTGGTCCCCAGTGGGGTGTTATGGTTACTTGTTCCAGAGCAGGTGGAGATAAACGGGGAATGGCTCCACTCCTGCTGTTCTCAATTTTGAGATTCCCAGGGTTTGAGTTCAATTCAACTTCACGGTTCTTTTGCCTTTCTGGTAACAAGTTTTCGCTTGCCCTATACCATGCCATCTAACAAATTATATTCCAGTTGTATCAATGTTGCTGCAAAGGACAGACTATTATTTTTGCAGCTGAATATATGTGTGTGTGTGTATGTATGTGGTGTGTGGTTGTGTTTATGTGGTGTGTGTGTGGTGTTTATGTGGTCTGTGTGTGATATTTAATGTAGTATGTATGATGTAGGTATGTGTGTGTGTGGTGTTTATATATTGTGTGTAGGGGTATGTGTGTGTGGTATTTATGTACTGTGTGTGGAGGAATGTGTGTGCTATGTGTGGTGTGTTTGTGTATGTGTGTGGTATGATGTTTATGTTAGGTTCTGAAAGACCCCTGGGGGAGACCCCTCACTCAAATCTCGGGAGGATATGCACCCAAGAAATCACGAGAGACCGTCTTGATGTAATTACAAGAGGTAGTTTTTAATTTCAGGGCGCTCTGGTTCGGCACCACACCTATCTCACGCAGGAGATAGTGGAGCTGACCATGAGGCTTGAAAGTTAGGGGTTTATATAGGGAAAAGGTCTGGGGGAACAAAGGGATCAGTGTGGCCACACATGATTGGCTAGTCCAAATATTAACTATTACGTGCAGAACACAGTGGAAAATTTTTAAAGTTGGTGTTAATCTGAGTCAACAGAGCATCTGACCTTAAACCATATCTGCCCAGACATGTAGTTTATGTCTTTTTGACCTGCTAGTTCTCAGGAGGTCTAACAGACTGCTTGCTCATTCCCAGGCCTATGTGGGCCAGCTTGTGATGGATTCTTAGGCCCATAACTTTTCTTCTTAGTCAGCACAGGTCTGAAGCTTTAATTTTTCCTTTCAGTTCAAGTTGTATGCAGTGTGTGTGTGGTGTTGATGTGTGTGTGTGGTGTGATGATTATGTGATGTGTGGGTTGTATGTGGTGTGTGTGTGTGGTGTTTATGTGGTGTGTGTTTATGTGTGATGTGTGTGTGGTATTGTGGTGCTTATGTGCTGTGTGTATGCATGGTATGTATAGTGTGTGTGGTATATGTGCATGTGCATGTGTATGTGTGGTGTAGTGTTTATGGGGTGTGTAGTATCTATGGTATCTGTTTATGGGGTATGTGCATGTGCATGCCTGTGTGGGTACAGGCATGTTTGTGTATTTATGTGTGGGGAAGTATGTGTGTACACATGTGTGTGTGGTGTGTATGTATGTGATGTGTACTTGGATGTATGTATGTGTGTTCATGCATGGGTGTTTGGCTGTGTGAATGTGTGGTATGTATATATGTTTGTGTGTGTATATTGGTCTCTGTGGTGTGTGTTTATGAGTTGTGTGTATACATGTGTGCATTCATGTATGTATTCATGGTTTTTTGTGTGTGCATGCATTTGTATGTGTGTGTGTGGTGGTATGGAATTTATGTGATGTGTATGTGCATGTGATGTGTATGTGTACACTTTTGTGTATTCATGTGGTGTATGTGTATGTATGTGGCATGTGTTTGTGTGGTGTGTGTGTATATAGTATATATGTGTGCATGAGTGCTCATGTGTGTAGTATGTGTGTAGTGTGTGAGTATGTGATATGTGTGTGGTGTAATGTATATGTTATTTTTATGTGGTGTGTGTGTATCTGTGGTGTGTGTGTAGAGATGTGTGTGGTATGTTTATGGGATGTGTGTGTGGTATGTATGTATGTGGTATGGTGTTTGTGGTGTGTGTGTGTCTGTGGTGTGTGTATGTGCATGCATGTATGTGTGCAAGTATATTTGGTGTGTGTATGTGGTATGTGTGTGGTGTCATGGTGTTGTGTAGGTGTATGTGAGTGTAGTGTGTTTATGTAGTATGGGTGTGTGACTGTGTGATGCATATGTGTGTATGCATGCAATGTGTGCTATTTGTGTGTTTAGTGTTGTGTGTGTGATATTTGTGTGGTGTGTGTGTGTGTTGTTTATGTAGTGTGTATATGGTCTGTACTGTATGTGATGTGTGTTGTGCCTTTATTATGTTTATGTGGTATATGTGTGCATGTGTGGGCATGTGTGTGCACAGCAAAACACCCGAGCTGGTTCCTTCTATTGCTTACTGTGCCTATTATAGTAATAAATAGGGAAGTATGAATATCCTTTTGAGATTTTGATTACACTTACTTCTGGTACATATCCTGCTTGCTATTGCACAATTATGTAGCTGTTTTGTTTCCAGATTTCTGACCCATAAATACTGTGTTAATTGACACTCCCACCAGCAAATTATGAGAATGCCCTTTCTCTATTTCCTCACTAGAATTTGCTATTTTTGTCTTTTTTCATAATATCCACTCTCCATCTCATTGCAATTGTGACTATCATTTCTCTGATGACTAGTGATGTTGAGCAATTTTGCAAATACTTGTTGGCTATTTTTCATTAATTATATTTGTTTTCAGACAATTTTGCACATGTACAAAACTCTCAATCTCACCCGCCCTACTGTCCTGTTGATTTCCCTCCTGGAAAATCTCTCTTTTGTGTTCATGTTTGTTCTTTTGTTTTGTAACCTATGAAGATTAACTAGGGCTGTCTGTGTGACTACAGGTTTAGAGATATATGTTGGATCTGGACAGATTACTATACATTCATTTGAGAAATGCCTTTTGTGTCATTAATCCACTTAATTAATTAAATATATAATTATTTAATCTAAGTATTTTCCATACAATATATTATGATCAGCGATTTTTCTTTTTCTCAACTCCTTCCTGATCCTCCCCACATCTCTACCCAAGTTCATATGCTTTCTCTCACTTCCCCTCTCTCAAATAGAACAAATGAAAACAAAACAAAACAAAACAAAACAAAAGTCAGTAAGATAACATTAAACACAATGAAACAAAAATCACACACACACAAACACACACACCATTAAGTTTGTTTCTGTTGGTCAATAACTGGGCAAGAAAGATAGTTGATATACCCAGTGACATTCCATTGGAGAAAACTGAGTTTTCCTTTGCCAGCAAGTAACAACTGCAAATAGCTTTTTGGTTAGGAGCAGGATCACAAGTCTACTTCACCTTCTCAATGCTGATGCCCTATCTAGCTTGACCCTGTGCAAGTCTTCTATGCATATCCATTGTCTTTGTGAGTTAATACACACATCAGTCCTGTTGTGTCTGGAAGACTCTGTCTCCTTGGAGTCATCCATCACCTCTGGCTCTTAGGGTATTTTCACTGCTTCTTCTTCATCAACCTTTAGTCTTGAGGGGAGGGGTTTGAGGACGACATCCTTCTTAGGATCGAGTGCTCCAGAGTCTTTCACTCTTCACACATTATCCAGTGATGTTCTGGTCTCTGTGATAATTCTCATGGGTTGCAAGAAGTTTCTCTGATTAAGAATGAATGTGGCACTAATCTATGGGTATAACAATATGTCACTAGTCATCTTTTATTCATATGTTCAGTTAGTGGAATAATAGTATTAGTAGGTTTTCTTCTAGACCCACAGCCTATCTAGTTTTAGGCTCTTAACCACATTAGCAATATCAGGTATGAATACCATGTCAGGGAGTGGGCATTAAACCCAATTTTAAACAGTGGTTGGTTACTCTCATAATATGTGTGCTGCTATTGCACCTGCATGTCTTCTAGACAGGTTGTTATCATAGATATTAGGATTTATAGCTGCATGATATCGATTACTTTTGAGGGAATTTATTTTATTTGTGTTCCTTGAATATATTTATTTGAGTATTACTTTTTATTTATTTGAGTATTAGTTTGAGTATTTGAGTACTAAGTTCTTGCCTAATGAATCGTTTTGGAACATCATCTCCCATTCTGAATGGTTTCTTATCACTGTCTTGATGGTTTCATGTAGTGTGCGTATTTCTTAGTTGAAAATAATTATATTTGCCAATTTTGCTTGGATAGTCTGAACTTTTGGGATAATATTCAAAGATATTTGTCTCAAAACGTGTCCCTAAGTATTTCACCTAAGCTTTGTTTTAGTGATTATATGGTTTCAGGCCATATAGTTAAGTCTTTATTTCATTCTGATTTGTTTTAAATATGCCACTTGAGGATGTGTCTAATCTCTGTCTTCTAAGTATGGATATCTAATTTCCAGCATTTTGTCATTTTATTGGCAAAAGTTTTCATCCCGTGAATGTTCTTACTATCTTTGACTAAAACCAAGTTGAATTCATGGATTTATTTCCGTGTCCTTACTGTTTTCATTACTATAACTTTGTAGAATATTTTGGGGTCAGTTATAATATTTTCAGTTTCATTCTTTTTGTGCAGGGTTGTCTTTACTACCAAGAATATTCTATGGTTGCATATAATTTTTTTCTGGCTCTGTGAAGAATGTTATATTCTGATAATGATAAAAAAGATCTGTCAATCACTCAGGTTAGCAAAGGCAAATAAGATATATTTTTCAGTCTACAAATATAAGATTTCCTTACAAATTATTACCTTAAGTTGTATATATATATATATATATATATATATATATATATATTTGACAATTTATATTCCTATCCCTTTGATACCCTCTATCCTTCCTTCTATTCTTCCATAAGAGTCCCCAAGCTCCATCCACTGTTTGGCTGTTGGTATCTGTACCTGTCCAAGTCAGTTGTTGGTTGGACCCTGTCAGAGGACAATATGCTCCAATCTGCAAGCATATCAAAGTATCATTAATAGTATTAGGGGTTGGTGCTTGCCAATGGGATGTGTCTCAAGTTGGGGCAGTTATTGGTTGACCATTCCCTCAGTTTCTGCTCCCTCCCCTGTGCCTTTATTACTTGTAGACAGGATAAATTTTGAGTTGAAAGTTTTGTGGGTGGGTTGGTCTCTCTAGCAGTCCACTGGGGTTCCTGTCCGGCTACAGGAGGTAGCCTCTTCAGGTTCCATATCCCCAATGTAGTAAGTCACGGTTAAGGTTAACCCCCCCCATTGGTTTTTGGGTGCCTCCCTTATCATGGGCCTATGTCTCATCCTAGAGATACCCCCTACCTCCTCACCCTATCAGTTGCAGATTTCCATTCATTTTCATTGCCTTCTAGTCATCTCTCCTGTCCTTCTCCATACCTGATCCTGAATCTCCCATTCTACTCCCACTCTCACCAATGATAAGACATCCAGACAAAAAGTAAACAGAGAAACAAAGAAACTAATATGCATTATGGATCAAATGGACGTAACAGACATTTGCAGAATATTTCATCCAGACATCTGAATTTTTGGTAGAGAATAATTGCACATTTTTTTCTTTAAAATGTGGTTAGAAGTATTTATCTTCACAAGCCTCTCTATGTTAGAATAATTATCAAAAATAAAAGATAGCTTTCCCAGTTTTGAGTCTCATTCATCCTCCCACTCCCTGTACTGATGCACTGATGCCCAACTTTTGGTTAAATGAAGCTCATATACAGCATTAAATTTAGTTCTTACACACATAAAATTTATGTGCTACATTTGATCCTGAATAGCATTATTTGAATTGTTTTATAAGCAGACTTAATAAAGCAATGCACATCTTGGTATAATTTTTTTAAAAAATATGATGTGCAAAGACAGAATAATGGGTTGCATTAGTTTTCACTGAGTATCCTTCTGTGTGGAGTTCAACCCTAAGAATAATGCCAAGAGTAAGCTATGAGAAGAACACTTTAAATAATTCACTCATGTGTGGAAATCCAGGTCATCACAAGAATTTGAAATGGTTTGGCCTTGGGTTCCATGGAGACATTTAATGAAGTCAAAACTGTCAAACCATATGGTTTTCATTAGGCTTTATAGGCTTTGAATATTATTTTGTACACTGAAAACAATATAAGCAGAATGTTTACTATAACAAAATTTCTAATAAAAAAGTTTTTCCTCAAAGACATTGACATTAGCAGAACAATAAAAAGTAGAACTACTAATACACACACACACACACACACACACACACACACGAAAAAATGTTGCGTGGCAGATTCCACTTAGCAGTTACCACCTTTCTGTTCCTTAATAGGGCCATTTTTTTTAACACAGAAAATTAGCAGATATTTTGGATATCAGAAGACCTAGCCTTTCCCACCCCATCAAGTTTCATAATCAAGCTATAATTAATCACATGGGAAAAGAGCTCCTTTTAAAATTCTTTTACATACAGCATTTATGTGTTTATGTATTTATTTATGTATTTATTTATTTATTTATTTATTTATTTATTTTTGGTTTTTCAATACAGGGTTTCTCTGTATAGCCCTGGCTGTCCTGGAACTCACTTTGTAGATCAGGCTGGCCTTGAACTCAGAAATTTGTCTGCCTCTGCCTCAGCCTCCTAAGTACTAGGATTAAAGGTGTGCACCACCACTGCCTAACTAGCATTCTTTCTAAATCCTAGTTAAAATAAAGTTGATAGAGTTTGAGAATGCCTCCACATGAGCTTTTAGGAAATTGTGAGCATTGTCATCAAACTAAAGAGGAAGTGCAGCATTTCTTGATGTTTTGTGAGGTAATTTATTGTCTAAGCCATTGGTAACCTGATGTTTGAGATTCTGGTTGCTATTCACAAAGAAAAGTATAGAACTTGCTAAAAAGTTCATTAATTTTATTCTCCATCTTTTGGCAGCAACTTAATGGCTGTAAAACTAATGCAAAGTGATTTTTGGAAGTTGTCCCCCTTGTGGTGTCTGAAAAATTGATGCAACATTTTCTACCATCTCTTTCTTTGGCAAGCTGACTAGCATACCAGAACTTTTGGAGATTTATTTTCCAAGTATCTCTCTGTGCAGATCGTAGGTGCTTAGATGGGAAGAGCGTTTTCTACAGGTCAGATCCTGATTTACTGGTGAATGAAAAATCAGTGCTTTAGGTGCATTGTATCATTGTTGTTTACTGACTCTTTACTTTCTGCATGGAGAAGTCAGAAGTCCTTGTATAACTACTACACACCCAGCTGTGAAGAGGGTCCTCTCTTAATGGACTCCTGCTTTCATTCTTTGGCCTTTCCTCACCTCAGGCTCCTGAGCTTGTAGAGAAAAATCATGTTTTATGGATCTAGTATAAGATTCTGGTATTGATGAATTTATAGATAATTTACAGTTATAGAGATTAGAAACAAAGATTAACTATAAACTAATTTAGATAATTATTTGAAGAACTAATTTTATTTTCTCCAATAAATTATGACTCAGGTAGAACATCATTAACTTAGTGACTTCTTTGCCAAATAAAATTACAAAATTAAGTTCTAAATATAAGTAAATGATTTATAAATAACTAGTACTACAGTCCTGGGCACTAAACCTCTAGTGTTGTGCTTATATAAGTGCATCTGACCAGCTTAGAACTTATTGACAAATGTAATGAACATTGTATTTCACTCTAAAAATGTTTCACTTATATTCTAAAAGGACATCTGCATTTAAAATATTGAGTAATATAATTAGTTTTTTACTACAAATTTAAATATATTTTAGTGTTTAACAGTTTTTTGAATCTTGAAAATTATTCAAAGTCATTGAAAATATTTTACTCTCAAGAAGATATAACACACATTTATAAATATAATATAACGGGGGGAAGCCAAATTACAAGATACATAATTATTCTGTGTTACTATTTGCCACAGACCAGGGAGCCTTGGTGATCCCTCAATTCATGGGAGAAACTGTGGTCCGGTAATCAGGCAGGCAAGGAGTCGACAATTGAAAAAATGGCAGACACAACACAAGAAATTGCAGGATCTGAATGTACATTCTTAAAATTAGACATCAGATCTTTCTGGTCATTACAAATGAAAAAGAAAAGTCAGGTGGCGGTGGGTCTAAATCAGCAGCTGCCTCCTCTGGACAGGCACTGTACTCCCCAGGCCTAGAGCTTTTGGGCTGCGTTTGGCCTGGATGAGCCCCCCCCCGGGGGGCAGGGGGGGCTATAGACCCACATGAGGATAGAAGCTAGAATGCCTCACAGCCCAGCTGTCTCACACACACACCAGGCTCAAGGTCCAGCCCATCCTTAGTAAACACCCACTATGCTAATCTTCTGGGCTAGCAGAGATATGCCCCAGGGGTCCCATTCTTCTAATCCCTGGGAGTGGCTCAGCTGCTATACTAACTGAAAATGAGGATTTTAGTTGACTTTGCCCTGGGATTATCAACTTCTATTCAGTAAACTTCAATGCTCTACCTCCCTCATTATCTCCCAAACAATGCGGGAGGTAATTAGTCTGAATAAGTAACATTCCCTAGGAAATTCTAAGCCAGGGTTTGGCTAAGATGTTGGAACATTGATGAAGGTCAGAGAGCAACGTCTAATTTTGTTTAGCTATTAGGAAATCATATCTTGGTGGGCACCTAGCACACGAGACCTTCCATCAATTAATGCAAGGACAAATCTGGGCTACCTCTGGGTGATGGAATGCCAACATTCCAGGAGGAATTCCAGGAGGCTATTTACTTTTGAAGCTGTATGCCTCAGATTCGTGGTCAAGACTTCAAGCCTGACACACAGATTTCACTGGAGTGGGTGTGACAACTATTTTATTATCAAGGGATTTACTTGAAATGATGGTGCTTGACACCAAAGCCTTCCTAAATAATATAGGAATGTTGGTGGAAAACTGGAGTTCTACTAAAAGCGAATGGGAAATTTAAATAACCAACTCATCATTTTAACTCTCAATGTTTAGTTCAAAGTCAAGTCATACCCACTTGGTGAAGTTTGGCATCTTTTAACACTTTCTTGGCTTTACTCTCCTTGTTATGACCCACACCAGGTTTGTTCGAACTTAGTATGTTAATCAAAAGTATAAAAGAACACACAAGCCCACATATTCTACCCAATGTAAAGCCTGATGACATAGCTCAGTTTGTCAATGGAAACAAACAAACAAGCAAAAAAGCATGCAAGAAACATTTCATGTACCTTTAAATGTTGCATTGTTGTCTCTCTCTCTCTCTCTCTCTTTCTCTCTTTCTCTCTGTGTCTGTCTGTCTCTCACATACATGTAAGCATCCTCTCTATCTTCTTGGCTTCTCTTTTGCCCTCTTCTTTCCCTACTTTCTTTTTTCTCTCTTACCCCTTTTCCTTTTCCTCTGTCCTTCCTATTATTTAGTGACAAATATTAACTCTTTGTATTTAATCAACAAAATACAATAAATTTATAGGTATTTAATTTTTCTTATAAAATATTTGATCAACTTAATTAATAAATCTAGTGACTCAGCAGCTACACATTTTTTTAAAAACAAGAATGTTTTGAAAACTGCTTTGTAAAATATGTAGTGTCTAACTGTGGTCATGCAGTTCAATATACCACTAACAATTATTCCTTCAGGTTCCATACTTTGTTGTTTTCTTCCATTAATTAATTTATTTATTCACTTTCCATCCTGAAAACAGCCCCCCTCTCCTCCCAGTCTTCCCTCATATAGCCCCACCCTCTGCCTTCTTTACTTCTCCTCTGAGAAGGGGGAATCCCTCTTGGGAACCAATTCACCCTGGCACATCAGGTCACTGTAAGACTAGGCACATCTTCTCCCAGTGAGGCCAGATAAAGCAACTCAATTAGGGGAATAGGATCCATAGACAGGCAATATTATCAAGGATAGCCCCTGCTACAGTTGTTGGGGGGCCCTCATGAAGACCAAGTTGCACATCTACATATGAATATGCAAGGGTAGGGGGAGGTACAGCCCATGTATGCTCTTTAGTTGGTGATTCAATGTCTGGGAAACCCCAAAGGTTCAGGTTAGTTGACCCTGTTGATTTTCTTATGGAGTTCCTATCTCCTCCTTTGTCTACCTCAAAAATCTCAGAGTTCCATCTAATATTTAGCTGTGGGTCTCTGCATGTATTTCAGTCAGCTGCTGGGTACAACCTCTCAGAGAATAGTGATGCTAAACTCCTGTCTGTAAGCATCATTAATAGCATCAGGAATTTGTTCTTGCACATGGGGTGGGTCTACCCTTGTACTTCTTGTAGGCAGGATGAATTTTGGGTTGAAAGTTTTATGGGTTGTTTGTTGTCCTTATCCCTTCTCTAGGAGTCTTGCTTGTCTACAGGAGATGGCCACTTCCTGCCCCATATCACTCACTGCTAGGAATAGTCTCCACACTTTAACCAGCACCTTCCCTTGCCTATTTTTCTTTTCTTTTCAGACTCCAAAATGAATTTTCTACTTTCTGTTTCTATGATGCCAACATTGTTTGACATATAAGCTGTATCATTCACATTTGTCTGTGAATGGTTTATTTTATATACAGTAATGAGCCAAGTTCATTCATGTTATTATAAATGACATAAGCGACTTTTTGAAAGATTCCATTGTCTATATTACTGCATATTCCTCATCCATGCATTCCTTAGTGGACAATTATACTGACACTAAATCATGACTATTCTGAATAATGTAATGACTAAAAGAGTTCACATAGCTCTTTGGGATCTTGATTCTGGAATTTGGATGTAGTCCCAGAAATGGGATTGCTAGGTCACCTGGAAGCTTTATATTTAATGATTTTGAAGAACTATCAGGCTGTTTTTCATAATAGCTATAGCAATTTGCATTCCCACCCACAGTGTTCAAGGGTTCCTCTTGGTTTGCATCCTCAACTACACATACTGACTTTTGTTCTTTAAAAATAGCACATGTTTCTGTAAGTGTGAGGTGAGACCTTATTGTGGTTTGAATTTACATTTCTCTGATGTTCAGTTATTTTTTAATTTGAATTTATATATGTGTTAGCTTACATATCTTTTGCAAAATATCTCTTAGGTACTTTGACCATTTTTTATACAAAGACATGTACTGGTTCCTGAATCATCTACATTTTCATATAATTCAGGTATTAAAACCCACTTTCACTATTATAATAGGCTAAATAAAAACTGGTTCATGTGATTCATCTCTCTGTACTATGATTCCTTACTTGCACTAATATTTCTTAATTGTTTTTCTAATCTCTCCTTTAATACATTTCTGACTTGTACTATTTATTCATTTTCTCTAGCTTACTGGCTCATAAAGTTATGGTGTTCATTTAGTTGCTTCTGTCTCTTTTCTTTTAGTTTTTACAGTTTTAATTATTTCATTTTTTGAGATTATACATATATAACTTCCTTTTTCCTTTTTCTCCTTCCAAACCCTGTCATATACCATTTCTTATTCTACTTTAAATTTATGCCTTTATTCTTCATTAATTGTTAGTACATGCATATATCCATATGTACAAACATATATCTGTATAACATGATATGTATATGTGTTTTCAGGTATGTTATCTATTGGTACTGGATAACCAATTCATGTGCTCTTCACTGCAGAAGACTATATTTCATACTCTACATTTATTAGTTTTCTGTAGTTCTTTGAGTAGAGTTGAAGACTCTTGGGTTTTCACCTGCCAGCATTGGCATGTGCAAAGATGTTGTCTTGGTTCAGCTCATGTTTGGGCAATCATGTAGGTGAGACTATATGGTTATAGTTCTAATAGTCCTAGGAGACAAAAACCTCAAATAATCTTCATCTCTCTGCCCCCTCTTCTGCAATAATCCCTGCCTTAGTTCTGAGAGTTGTATTGTAGATATGTCAATTGGGAATGGGATTCACAACTTTGCATTTTGATTGGTTGTGGTTTTCTGTGATGGTCTGTGTCTTTTGTAAGAAACTTCTTTAGTAACAAAGGACTAAATACATTTTTTCAGATATTTTGTTGGTGTATAAATATTGCTAATTTCTGAATGATGATTTTTTATAACATTAAATGTTACCAAATTTATTAGTTTTGAAAGTTTGTTTCTATGAGCTTATTTTTTTAAACAGGCAATAACAGGCAGTGATACTCTTTTTTGTTTTTTTCTGATTTGAGTGTTTGTCATATCTTAGTCTTACCTATTTGGGCTGGGTAGGATATGCAGTGCTATGTGCAATGCAAGTATGAAAGAATGGACATCATTGTGTTTAAGGCATTTAAGATATTTCACCATTGAGAAGGATGTCTAATTTTTATTATATAATGTGAAGATAATCTACAAAATAAAATTGTTCTTATAAAGCAAAGAAATACCAATACAAAAAATGATATTATCAGAAAGGTAGTATATATGTGTGTATAGGGGATCAGAGTTCTGAGGAGTGATGATGCAGATAAGGTAGTTTGCAGAATTGGTCAAGTGCAGAATTCTTTATGCATCCTGGGATCCTAGGGTTGGTCAGTTTATCTGGAAGATAAATTCCATTAATGCTCTGGACTATTTGCTCTGTAAGTGAGCTTGTCAGTGAGATCTTCCTCTGATGATATGGTTGACCTTTGGAATTTCTCACTGTATTCACTAATGCATTGAAAGAAATTATTGATAATGAATCCAGATTATAAACTAATACACCATAGTATACTATGTGGGAAGAGCTTTTGTATTGAGTCTTGAAGATGGTTTCATTTAATTACTGTCAGGACTCTCTATGATGTCATGTGTTGTTTTTAAACCTTTAGATGCATGGCAGTTTGAGATCAGTTAGGTGTCAATTTCTGGTTTCCTTGGAGACTTAATTGTATCATTGATGTTTTTCAGGAAGCTATCTTATAAGAGGATATTTTGTTGAAGCAGATGTGTGATAGGATGTTTAGCTGAGAAGAGGCATTTGTTTTTCTGGAAGCTGTCTAGTGAAAGGGCATGTTATATTTTGCTGGAGCAGATGCTTGAGAGGACACATGATGTTTGGAAAGAGTATAAGTAGAACCCAATGGACAGTGAACAGTATTCTGGCATTGGGTCACCTTGCTGGTCTTTATTGATCTTTGTTTGTTGTAACTTTGTAGAGAGAAATGCCCCAAAGTACTTCTGGTGGCATTCTGGCTGCCTCTCGCTGCTTTGACAGACTCATGCCAATCTGCAGAGATATGTAGTTTTTTCTATATTGGCCCACTGCTGATTCATGTTTGATGTGTTACTAGTGGACTGGAATGTAGCAACCAAGATTGGAATTGTCCTGATGAAATCCTTCTAAACAGGTCCATGTACTCCTTGTCCTATTAGCCATTTTTTTCCCCTATGGTGGTGGGCTATAAAGGAGATTGAAGCATTTAAGAACCCTTATTAAAGTAGTATTTGAAAAACCTAAGCCTACAGCATGCCTTCATAATACAGTTAAGACCTTTAGAAAACTCGCAATACTAGTTGTTTAAAATTCAAAATTTTCAGTTGACAAATCATAAATATGTAACACGTGGTAGTCAGTAACTAATTTGAATGTGTCCTTGATTTAGCTCTGATATGTGATTGCTCATCAGAAATGTTTTAATCAGTTATTGATAGGTACCCACATATATCAGAGGAAAAATTTAGTTTTGTTCTATTTGCTCAAAGGTGTAGGATAATTAAAAAAGCAAGGCTGAAAAATATTTCAGAATTTCAGACAGGGTGTGATAAATTGACTTCACTTTGTGTCTTCTGATTTGTGTGAGTTGTGGGAACAGTTCAGAAACATTAGGCATGCTTTGTATGTTCTGTGGTTAATGCTGGTAGCAGGTCTGCGTCTAGATAGAAAACAAGAGTATAAAAGAACTCTTTCTTTTTTAGTATTTTAGAAATTGAGATGTACATAAATTTTATCAGGAAGGGGACCAAGAGGATAGGGCATGAGGAGTGAGTGGTTACAATTAGGTCTGTGCTGAGGTGCTGAGGTGCAATGTTGGCCAGCATGAGAGAGCTGCCTTTCTTTTTTTTTTTTTTTAAGATATTTTCTT
>NW_022196897.1:92995644-93023362 GCF_008632895.1 Mastomys coucha
TAGCCCAGAAGTTTGGAATACAGGAAGAACAACCCACATTCCACAAGGAACTCAAGAAGAAGGAAGAGAGCTGCCTTTCTTGAATGAGAGGAGGCTAATGGACCTGTGGATTGCTCTATGAATGGAAAATACTACAGAAATATTTCTGTTTTTCTTCAAGGTGATTGTGTATTGAAAAACTCTATTTGGGTTATTTTTACTATGACAATATTCACTTTGTAGACTCAGTTTATCTTATTAAATCGATAATTCTAGGCAATTTTGAGCACTATTAAGTTCATTTGGTGTTGTTTACAATCGTGACATGTTACATGTGGTAGAATAACTTAAAATGAGTTTTGCGGGGGGGCAACCCCAGCATGGGTGTTTCTTCTTTCTTGTCTGCTCTTCTTGAGGCAGGAGAGCATAGGCGAGGGTGAGCCCTTGTCTTATGATTTCTAGGGTAAGACTTTGTCTTATGATTTCTGGGGTAAGACTTTGTTTTATGATATATTTAGGATTGCTGTATAATAAAAAGTTACTTATTTAAGTCTAAGTTACTATGCTATTGTAGCTAACCTGCCTTCTGTGATCCTCTGAGGCCAGAAACTGCAGTTTCTGTCACTTAGCACCTCATTCTAAAATAGCAGGAGATTAAGTAAAGGATTGATTGCTAGAGCCTTTTCCCTATTGTCCAGATGCCTCTTGCTTGTGGTCTTGGGGTGGGGGGAGTTTGGAGCAATAAACTTCTATTGAACCAGGAGAAGAGAATAACACTCACAGAAGGAAAAACTTTTACATAAGCAGATATGCATAATCTCACATAAATTCACATACAGATTCATGCTTATTTTTTCATTTATACATATCCACTCATACCCAGCTGGTTACAGCGTGTATGCATTCTCACAATTACATACTTATACACACACACATGCATACATTCTCACAGTTACATACTTACCCACACATCCATACGTACATATGTATATGGAGCAAAAGACCAAGCACCAGTGCAGAAAGAACTCACTTATTCTGGATGAAAAATGGAGCTCCAATTTTTATTACATAGAGAAAGAAAAGGCTTCTAGTCTTGTAATGCTAAATGAACTAAACCCATGATTGTAAGAAAAAGCTTTGTTTCTTTTTTATTTATTTATTTACTTTTTATTAGATATTTTCTTTCTTTACATGTCATATGATATTTCCTTTCCCAGTTTCCCCTCTGGAAAAAAAAAAGAAAAAAGAAAAGAAAAACAAAAACAAAAACAGAAAAAAACTCTGTTCCCTTCCCCCTCCCCCTGCTCACCAACCCACTCTCCCACTTCCTGGCCCTGGCATTCCCCTACACTGGGGCATAGAACCTTCACAGGGCCAAGGGCCTCTCCTCCCATTGATGACTGACTAGGCCATCCTCTATTACATATGCTGCTGGAGCCATTAGTCCCACCATGAGTACTCTTTGGTTGGTAGTTTAGTCTCTGGGAGCTCTGAGGGTACTAGTTAGTTCATATTGTTGTTTGTCCTAAGAGGCTACAAACCCTTCAGCTCCTTGGGTCCTTTCTCCTTGTACAAAGCTCAAGTCTAAGTGGATCAAGGACCTCCACATAGAACCACATCCACTGAAACTAATAGAAAAGAAAGTGGGGAATAGCCTTGAGCACATGGGCACAGGGGAAAATTTCCTGAACAGAACACCAATAGTTTATGCTCTAAGATCAAGAATTGACAAATGGGTCCTCATAAAATTACAAAGCTTCTGTAAGGCAAAAGACACTGTCAATAAGACAAAACGACAACCAACAAATTGGGAAAAGATCTTTACCAATCCTATATCTGATCGAAGGCAAATATCCAATCTATACAAAGAACTCAAAAAGTTAGACTCCAGAGAACCAAATAACCCTATTAAAAATGGGGTACAGATCTAAACAAAGAATTCTCAGCTGAGTAATACCAAAGAGCTGAGAAGCACCTAAAGAACTGTTCAACATCCTTAGTCATCAGGGAAATGCAAATCAAAACAACCCTGAGATTCTACCTCACACAAATCAGAATGGCTAGGATAAAAAAACTCAGGTGACAGTAGATACTGGAAAAGTTGTGGAGAAAGAGGAACATTCCTTCATTGCTGGTGGGACTGCAAGCTGGTACAACCACACTGGAAATCAGTTTGACAGTTCTTCCAGAAATTGGACATAGTACTACCAAAGGACCCAGCTATACCACTCCTGGTCATATACCCAGAAGATGCTCCAACATGTAATAAGGACACATGCTCCACTATGTTCATAGCAACCTTATTTATAATATCCAGAAGCTGGAAACAACCCAGATGTCCCTCAACAGAGTTATGGATACAGAAAATGTGGTACATTTACCCAATGGAGTGTAAATAGCCAATGGAGGCTATTAAAAACAATGAATTTATGAAATTATCAGGGAAGTGGATGGATCTGGATAATATCATTCTGAGTGAGGTAACCAAATCACAAAAGAAAATACATGGTATGCACCCTCTGATAAATGGATATTAGCCCAGAAGATCGGAATACACAAAGTACAATCCACAAACCACAAGAAACTCAAGAAGAAGGAAGACCAAAAAGTTGATACTTCATTCCTTCTTACAAGGGGGAACAAAATACCCATGGAAGGAGTTGCAGAGACAAACTATGGAGCAGAGACTGAAGGAAGGAAAATTCAGAGACTGCTCCACCTGGGAATCCTTCCCATATTCAATCATCAAATCCAGACGCTATTGTGGATGTAGGAAAGTGCTGGCTGACAGGAGCCTGATATAGCTGTCTCCTGAGAGAGGCTCTGACAGTACTCGACTAATATAGTAGAGGCTCACAGCCATCCATTGGATTGAGTACAGGGTCCCCAATGAAGGAGCTTTGTTTCTTTTAATAAGACTAAGCCTGCCTTGTCCTTACCATGGGACCTGTTCTGTCCCATGGTAAGGAGAAGCCTGCCTACTCCTGCTCTCTGCAGCATCTTCTTTTGTCTTCTTTCTCTCTGCATTCTGCACATTGCTCTCTTAGTATTTTATGTTACCTATAGTTTCTAAGTTATTCCATTCTGCATTCTTCTTCTAATCTAAAAGTGTTCTGTCTAAAAACTTCTTCTCAGCTCAATTCTTCTAACCTCCGTTCCTCTTACCTCAGTCCCCAGTTCTGACTCTTCTCTTTGTCCTCAGCCCTTAACCATCTTTCAGAAAACATGATCACATGTTAAAAAGTTCATCAAAAATTCACACAGAAAATCAAATCATAAATTGAAATAGAAATTTACAACAGAGAATGTTTACATGCATATCCATTAGTAGTAATTATCTAGCTAAACATCCATGACCTGTCTCAGCTCTACAGGTTCACTGAAGGTTTAAGACTATAAGTAAAGTTTTGTATAGATAAGCTCAGTCAATATTTTATCTTCTGTCCTAGCACCTATAAACAATCGTTAGTCCTCCTATTATGAACTTTGGTTAATTGTTTTACAACCTCTTGGAATGTGGTCTGAGTAGGAGAAAGTCTGGTTACCATCTAAGAGCAATTAACTGCTGACACTTGGGAGACTGGCAGAGTTCTCATTGCAGTTTTGACTATCAGAAAAAGACCTAATAACAGTATTATTATAAAAGAGCTCAATAATCACAGATATAATTTTAGGAATTCTTATAGGATCAGCATAAAGTTTTAAGTCATCTATTTATCTATATAGCATCACTATAAGACAGTACAACTTCGTGAATCTGCAGAGATCTGCTAAAAAGGTCTGCTATTACTTAGTGATTATTATGTATGTATAATAATAACAGGAAAAACATACTAATAGCAGGCATCTTTCCTAAAGTTAGTCCCCTACAGCCTTGCTTAATAAGGGCTCACTTGTCTCAGATTATATAATAATACAAAGCAGACATTTCAGGATCATCACTTGCTAGTTATTAGCCTGTCCTATTATGGCTCCTAACAGAGTTTATTTTAGTTTTTAAATTGTTCAAATGCATGAACAACACTCAGAAGCTCTGAAAATACCTGGAAGTTCTAGACTACTACTTTATCAACTGCATGTTCCAAATATAAAACTGTTTACAATGACTGAATAATGTCTGCTTTCAAAAGGGGAATTATACATCTAAGATTACACACATAGCAGACACAAGACTAGTATGTAGCTTGTTGGAAGTGCACATCTTCACATATTGATCATTACATTTTAAATAGAAAGTAAATATTTACAAATTCAGGTGAATTCCTTGGCTTTTCTAATTTTAGATCTTTTGATTTCAAAGTAGATAAAAGATGCTTGGCCTAAATGCACTAATTTTAAAAATCCCATGTACACAAAAAGCTGTATAGAAGATAGATATTAAATCTTACATGGGATAATATGATATAAAAGAGGGCTCAGCAGTTAAGTGTGCATACTGCTCTTGCAGAGTGCTGAGTTCAATTCCAAACATCCATATTGGGGAACTTGACTGCCTGTTAACTACAGTTGCTGCAGATTCAATGCCTCTCTTCACATGCATATACTCATACATGGAAATACACATATATATCCAATTAAAAATAAAATCTTCAATAAAATAAACATAACTCAGTGGCACATGTATTCTTAGAAAACTACACATATGTCAACTCTACCTAGAAGTAAAAGTGTGTTCAGGATACAGAAAAGAACTCTCTATCACTCAACTACATTTTTTGTCCACTGCCATAGCATCTAGCAACTTCCTTCTCTTGACCAGGTTTCTTCTGATCCTGTTTTCATGTGGCTGCCTATTCTGAACATTTCATTCAAATTGAATCCTACAAACATATTTTTAATACATTTTTCTTCGAGCATATTGCTTCTGAAATTTAAAATATCATCACACGTAACATATATTAGTAGTTTATTCCTTTTTATGAGGTAATAACATTCCTTGAATGGAGGTAACCCACATGATCTGTTTATTATCTGATATACATTATGACTTGCTTCCACTTGGGGCTATTCTGAATTGGTCCTGCTAGACATATTTGTAGGAAAATTTTGTTTCAATATCTGCTTTAAATTTATTTTTTGTTAAGTTTAATAATGCACCAGTGTCTTCCAGTTAATCCTGGAGTTGATTTATGACTCGTTCTTTCCCATTCCAAGAGAAAAAGAACATTGCCCAAGGTTGAAGTAGGTAAGGAATTGGTCTACTTTTTCCAACAGAATAGGAAAACTGCCAATATAGCATAAAGGATTAGAGTTGAACTATCTTCTACTTCTAAAATTGTCTATGTTTAGAGTTGGAGAGAGTAGCTGTGGAGAAGCTTAGGCTGTGATAAAATAGAAATTATATCTCTATTTACAGGTCATCACTGCTATGCTTTTCATTCCCCCTAATGTTTCCCATGTGTCTTCTGCCATATGAATATTATTGTCTAATATTCCAGTTAGTTTCAGCTTGACTATTATCTGGAGGGAATTGGCTCTGAAAGCAAAATGCCTTGGGTTACACTATGTCATTTTAGAAATTCTCATCACTGGTTAGAATCTTTTGTCACTGTACTAACAAGATTTCAAGGATCCAGGATATTTAATATCAATGCTAATCAATATCATGAAACAGTAATTCTGGGTGTTTCTGGCTGGCACCACGTAGAGAAAGCCAGGGCAAGCTTTTCAAATATCTATCAGGTCAAATTATTTCGAGGCTTTCCATGCGATGAGATCAAAGTCCAAAGCCTTTACTATTTCTTGCAAAACTTTTACAGCATAAAGTCTATCCGTAGCTACAGACGCTTGCTTGAATCTCACAGAATGTGGGGATACTGTGAACCTTGGTTTGGTCCTTGCCTTTGCCCTAGTACCTGAACTCATACTGCTGAGTACTCAGGCCTCAGTACAGTTATGTAGATGGCTTCCCTGTGTCCACAGGCCGGCTGCTTCTTTCCTTCTTTCTATACTATCGTCACAGCATACTCTCTGATCCTGACCACTCTCTTGGCTTTGATAATTTTTCTGTTTCCCTTTACTTTAGCTTTTTGATTGTTGAAGAAATGGCATGTTCTTCCAAGTCTGAGACCACAAGAGAAAGCACTTAGAGCATCTATCTTTTTGATTTATGATTCTCTGTCCCATTTCTGAGGTTTTTTCACATTCACAGTTTGCAGTATTTATTGGTACACTTTGCTATTTGATTCTTGTTTGATCTCTCATAAATTGGTGAAATTGCATATCTAAATTTCATGTATTTGCTATAGTAGGCTAAGACCTAAGTACAGTAGGTGTCATAAATTTCATGTCAAATAAATGAGGAAATGACACAGCATTTGTCATTTTTTTAAAGTTTCTTTAAGTTTTCTAGCTTATATAATACAACAATCTAATCTCAATGACCTGGATTCTTTTATCTGTATGGGTCCTACAGAAGCACTAAAATCCATGGCCTGTTGAATGCTAGACAGGCGCTTTACCACTTCCCTTCATCGCCCAGACAATTAAGATTTCATAGTTAGAATAGTATTATGGGTACAAGACTGGGATTACCCAAGTGTAGAGAGAGTATTTTCTGTATTGTATGGATTCATCACCTGTCAATTAAAAAAAAAAAAAAAAGTATGGGGAAGCGAGGAATAGAAGGTGGGACATCTAGTAGGCAGAAAGAATTCTCTGATAGAGCCAGTTGCAGGGGAACATGTATGTGTTGTGGGGAGATATATGGCACCTCTGAGCAGAGCTAACCAGCCATGTGGCACAATATAGATTAGTATAAATCAGTTATTTTAAATCATTGGCTAGTCAGGGAATGAGGCAAGCTATATACCCTAGGTATCTCTAAATATATTTGGAATTGAGTTGTTATTCTGGGACCTTAGGACTAGGAGGAAAACAGTTTGTTACACCTAACTCAGACTGTCTTCTATCTAGTACTCTTCCCAGACTAAGCTGTCAAATGCTGAGATTACCAATACTAGCCACCACGACTGGCCATGTAATTTTAATTTTATCTCAAGTCCCTTTTAAAGTAACCACATCCAGAAGAACAGAACTGAGTTGATGCCATGAGATTTTCCTCCAGTACTAGGAAGATAGTCAGCAAGGTGGTCAGAGACCATGCATTCCTGGGCAGCATGAAAAGTTACCACAGTACTGTGGAAAGAGTCAACAACTTATACCATGAAATGCTCTGATATCTAAGTTGTTGTACTGCTTAATAGTGTTACACTGATAGAAATTAGAATCTCTTAGGAAACAAACCTCCATGCATAGCTCTGAGTGATTACTGAGATTAGGTGAACTTCTAAGAACACCTCTGAATGTCTGAGTAAGTTTGAGTGATGAGGGAAGACCCACTTTAACTCTAGATAGCATCATACCATGGGCTAGGGTCTGAAAATGAGTCAAAATGGTCAAGAAGTCTGAACATAAGTATTTACCACTCTCTTCTTCTGACTGCAGATGAATTGCAACAGGCTAGCTGTCTGCTCTTGTAGCTATGCCTTCCCTGCCACGCCAGACTATATCCCTTAGTTCTATAAGCTCAAGTTAAACCAACCTCTTCTTTCCTTAAACTGCTCGTCAGTCATTTAACCACAGTAATGAGAACAGCTATGAAGGCAGTTTAGAATAGTCAAAAATAAAAAAAATAAAACAGACAAAATTTTTGGAATCAAAACTAGATTTGGGCTTTAGTTTAGTCACCATTTAGCCATTTGATCCTGGGTCATATAATGTTTCTCTGTATTCCTATGTCCTTATTTAAAACACATGAAGAGACATGCGTATCACCCAAATTTTTACAATGATAAAACACAGATAAAGGAGAATCCCCTTGCCATATTGTAGAAACAATCAACTGTCTATTCAAGATTTGAAGGTAGAGAGTGAAGTTACATGGAAAAGGAATCAGAATATAAGGAGGCTCTGAGGTAGAGAGGCAATTGTCTACCGTACAGCCTAAGAGTAGAGTAGAGTGCAAGGAGGCTCTGAGGTAGAGAGGCAATTGTCTACTGTACAGCCTCAGAGTAGAGTAGAGTGCAAGGAGGCTTTGAGGTAGAGAGGCAATTGTCTACCGTACAGCCTCAGAGTAGAGTAGAGTAGAGTGCAAGGAGGCTCTGAGGTAGAGAGGCAATTGTCTACTGTACAGCCTCAGAGTAGAGTAGACTGCACTAACCCACAGAGCAAAGTGAAACCTTGTAGGACATGATAATCTGGAGCCAGGAAAAGTGAGCTGTTGAAGGCTTGAAACAGTGGGAAGCCAGAAATGAACCCATTCAGGGAAGCCACACGGCTCACATTGCATTTGTTTTTGACTGAATCACACCTCATATCACATAGTCCATGAGCAACTCAGGTAGAATGTGAACTCAAGTATTGACTGAAGTTTCCCTCTTTTCCCATGTCTATATCTCTTCTTTATATTAGTTTGCTTAAATAAAAATATGTCCTTTTATTTTTCATTTCATTTATTTTTATCATGTTATTTTGCATAAGGCCATCTCACCAACATATGTATATTATTACACTTATGGATACTTACCTCATTTTCACTCACCTCCTGTCTCATGCCTTTCTACTCTTCAAATTGTCCCCTTTGTTCCCTTAGACATTTTTCTTCTACTTTCATTTCTCCTTTACATGCAGAATTATAATGTGATACATAAGTACCTTTAGGGTATATTGAGTTCTTTTATTCTTTAAACCAGGGACTCTGTAACTACAGGCAAATTATTCAGTCTTACTATATGAAGATTGCTCTAAGAGGTACATGAGATGTAAATGCTTCACATGATGTGCATGCTCTATAACTATTAGCTGTATTTCTATTATTATTATCTGTTTGTGCACATATCTAAGGAATATATAAAATACTTTAATGAGCTGAGAAGGGACCAATTGTATTTCAGGAGTTCATTTCTGTGTCTCTCATTGAATTTCACCATGGAAGTTCTACCTATGGGACAGAGTGCTAAGATTCTCTTTTCTAATATCTCCTTTCTCCTGAGACCAATTACTCATTTGTAACTCTCAGTTTCCCTGTCTGTAATGAGAATTGAAGACTTGAGTACAGGTCTCTTTTGGGATGATAGTAGGTCACAATGAGCTAAGAGGGATTAGAGCCCTTGGAAAAAATGCTAATATGAATTTAAGAAAGCTACTGTCATTTTTGATGTCACGGTTGAAAGGTGACAGATATACACAATGAATTACCCTTAATAATTGCTCTGTAGAAGCAGCATAAAATTGCCCTGAAGACGTCTAGACAGAGTGGTTCTCTTGGTATTAGGAAAGCTGTAGAAATGTCAATTAAGATGAATGCCCAAAGGCAAAAGAAAAGAAAAAAAAAGGAAGAAAAAGGCCATCAGCTTTTGAGTCTAGGAAGAATCTAAATATCTTCCTCTGAACTCTTAATAAGTGTATATAAATTTTCCACTGCCTTCTTTGCTTAGGACATATGGTGCATTGTTCCTGTTTTAACAAAGCAGAGTTGGAGGCTTAATGATTTCTCCTGGGTAAATCAGCTGCTACTGGAATCTATTTGTTCCTAACTCTAACTCCAGGACTTTCAAGTTAGGTTTGCAAAATCATTGTACCTTACACGAAGCCATGAAACAAGTCATCATGGTAGAAAGAGTCCAGTATCTCTCATTTCCCACTCATAGCTGTTCAACTAGCCATTTTGCTCACCATGATGCTGTTTAAATGATATGAAGAAAATTTCAGTATAGCAAGCCTGGCCAAGAACAAGATTTAAAAGGAGCCAGGTCTGTTCTAAGTGTTTGTAGCCTTAATGGACTCTGTTGTCTTTGTACTAAGCCATATCTTAGTTTTTCCCCTAGTACTTACATATCAAAACATATCCATCTTATTCTTTGCTTTTAGTGCCTGTGAAAGATAAATTATTCTTATTATGGTAGGAAAGGTAATAGCTGAACTGTCAAAAATTTTCTGTATCTCAGATTTTTTATCTGCTAGGATAATTTGCTTATATTTTTGTATCCCTTATGATTCTGTTCTTCTAAAAAATTAGCTTTCAAGCCAACTGCATATATTAAGTAATAATTAATTTGCTTTCCCATTTTTAATTAACTGGGGACTTAAGCAGCTGCCAGATATAACTCCTGATCAGCATGAGCTACAAGGCCTATGACCACACTGAAATGATTGTATCCAGTGGGAAGAAGGAAAATTTCCAGCCTTGCCATATGAAATGGAGAGCTGCAATTATGTGTTAAAATAACCATCTGACCTTGAAAAATGCAGTTCTTTTCTGTTTGTGAAAGTACTTCACTGTGAGAGAATCTAGGCTAGGATGTATTGACAACTGTTAAGTTTTCAAGTAAAAGCTTGGAGACTTTCCGGGGATTGGTTGAATAACCTTTTAAAAATAACTGAAGTCAGGACACTTTTGAGTTACTTTGATAATATTAGGGTCTGCTCCACTTTAGGTGGATGTCCATGATGTGTTTTTATTATGAGATACAATGTTTTCTATACCTGCTAACAGCCATGAATTCATAGGTTCAAGGGTATTCTTTTTCTTTTTAATTTTCTCCCAAGGTGCAGAGAGAGTACTTTAAGCACAACAAATTTGAAGTTTAGTTTCCAACTACTGTCTCTGAAAGCAAAACAAAACAAAACAAAACAAAGTAAATAATGAGAAAATTCTGCAACTAGCTTGCATGTACAAATGATTGTTCTTGATCTTTGGTTATTAAAAAACAACCATGTAGTACCTTAACTAATTTTTTTGTCTTATTTTAGAAAGCCATTTATTTTTAATCTTGCACAGAAACTCTTTTAAGTTTGCTATAAGATGTGTGTGTGTGTGTGTGTGTGTGTGTATGTGTGTGTATGAGAGAGAGAAACAGAGAGATAAAGAGAGACTCAGAGAGAGAGAAGAAGAAGAAGAAGAAACAGAGAGAGATAGAAAGAGACTCAGAGAGAGAGCATGTGTGAGAGAGAGCTTCAATATATGGAGAATAAAGAGTATTTAATCCCACACAAGCTGACTCCCTTGACTTTTTGGTTTTCTATCTCTTTATCCTCACAAATTCTCACATTTTTTATATTGCACCATGCTTTCAGTTATTAGACAAAATATTCACTTCTATAAATCTGTGACCAAGCACAACCTTGGGTCTTCAGGCAGAGAAAAGAACTGAAATGATCAAACCTAGCTTTTCAGCTGTCAGTTCCTGGTTAGGCTTTTAGGACAATGTGAGTGCTTCTTCCAGCAAGCCCTGTCCATGGGCACTACCTGGTGAGATACCATTCTCCTAGGAACCCACAGCATTTGAGTTTCTCTTACATATTGTCTTTAAATGTTCATTTTTCTCTCTTCTACTTCATGATACAATTCCCTTAAGCATCAAAGGGAGAGTTCTTTTTCAAGTATATATTCACAAGGTCCTAGATTTGAATACTGTTGGTGAGGAAGTCCAAGACTGTATGTAGTAAATGAGTGAGTGGGTGAACTCAGTTTTCCATGTTTAATGTGGAGAAACTGAACTGCCTTTTCTTCACAGTGCAGTGTATTTTTGGTGTGTGCCTTGGACTATACGATATTTGGAAAAGTGGTCTCAGTCCACTGGAAGTGGTGTTAATGACAGCATTTATACATATATTGTTTTCTTTAATAATAAAAAGAATGCCAAAAACAGTGGGAAGGAGAGAGAAAAGTTGCCATGACAACCTCCAACGCTGTACCTCTCAAAATTCAGTTTATGCATTTAAAAAAATGTGCCTTCACTTTTCCCAATAGAGACTCAGGTTTTGTTAACTGCTAAAAAGTTTTATGGAGGAGGTTTTAATGATACCTGTCAATTTCAGGGAAGATAAAGATAAGAAACAATTTTCATAGTTGGAAAAGTACTCTTAGCCTTGAATACTTTTTGGATTTCCAGGTTAAAAGTGGTTAGTCACTGTTGATCCAATGGTGAGGCTCACAAGTGTCCCAGGAGCTAAGATGATCTCACACCTTTCACAACTTATCACACTGTTCTCAGAAAGAAACTGTGCCATAGTAACATCATGTTGAATGAATTGTTAAGCGAAGATAAAGCAGACAGATACTTATCAAGAGAAACAAGAGTTTATGAAGGTTATAGCTAGATGTTAGGAGTAGCTTAGGATCTTGACTACTCTGTCTTTACTAGCCACATAGAATAGAAGATATTGTCTAATCTTCCATAGGTCTGTGTTCACTCATGTGTAAAGTAGAGCACCATACTTAAAAGAGTATTATGACATTTTAGGAAACCACAAAATTAGGACAAATAAGAGCTCAGACAGTGCCATGATAATGATGATCATGATGGTGGTGGTGGTAGCTGTGAGGATAGTAGTTATGGTGATAGTAAATATGATGGTAAGGTGATGCTAATGATGTTGGTCATGACTTAATAATTTATTATTACTATTTTGTATATGTAGAGTACATAAAAAAAAATAAACGCCACAACCACCACCACCACAACAACAAAAATAACAGCCTTACATTGGTAACATTCATCTCAGAAAACATATTGATAACTTCAGGCTTCAGGCAAACTCATAGGCATTTTCTTTATCAGTGATTGATATGGAAGAACTCAGGCCATTATGGCTGATGTTACCCATGGGCTAGTGATCCTGTGTTATATAAGAAAGCAGACTAAGTAGGTGACACAGAGCAAGCCAGTAAGCCTCACTCTTTTAGACCCTCTGTCTCAACTCCTGCTTCCAGATTCTTGGTTTCTTTGGGTTCCTACCTTGAAGTCTTCCATGATGAACTGTGGCATGGAAGTGTAAGTGGAATGATTCCTTGACATGTTAAGTTGGTTTTTATCATGGCATTTCATTACAGCAATAATAACCCTAATTAAGATGATGCCTGTTATAAAACCCTCTTAGAAATAATTTGTGTCCAAAACTTTGCCATTTACTATATAATACAAATTAATTATACACCTTACAAGATAAAGACAAATTTAATCTCCTTAAGACATCAAGCCTCTGAATGTGTCTACTACTGATTTTTTGTTTATTTTGTGCCTATCCCAATAAAAGTTGAATCAGAGCCCTATAATAATTATGGTATATCCTCTGAGTCCACCATACCCTAACTGCACATTGTTCTTGTCTTCATGCACACCACCTCAGAATGACATGCCAATTTTCTTTACTTTCTGCTTAATTCTGCTCCATCTTTTATTCCCTACCTCCTAGTCTCTTCTTTTTATAATGGCTATTGTATTACCTACTAGGAAAATAATTTTCTACTTTTTAACTTGTTGAGATTTTAATATACTTATAATATTTATCCCTTCCTTCCCTCCCCTCCTTTTCTCCCTTCCAATTGTTCCCATATACCACTACTTACTCTCAAATTCATGGCCTCATTTTCATTGTCATTGCATGGATATATGTACATGTATATTTAGCAATATATTACACATAACTTATATGTAGTCTGTACATAATATATACTCCTAAACACATATTTTATTCATTTATTTTCTGTTTATACACTGGAAAATATATTCAAATATATTATAAACACACACACACACACATACACACACACACACACACACACACACACACACAGACACACTCCTAAATATAACTGTCAAGTCTGTATAATGTTACTTGTATATATGTTTTAGAGAAGACCATTTGGCATTGGACAAGCAATTCGAATGCATTTCTCTGTCCTGGAAAACACATCTCCTGATCCATGTTATGTTGCCTATAGTTCTTTGTATAGGATTGAAGCCTCATGAATTTTCTTTGCTTCCTTTGGCATGTCCAGTGACATCATCCTTGTTCGACTCACCTTTGAGCAGTCATGTTGATGAGAGTTCATGGCATGGATATGGCTTCTGACATTACAAGAAAATTCCATCTCACAACATGCTCCCTGATGCACTAGTTCTTTTATTATTATTATTATTATTATTATTATTATTATTATTATTATTATTATTATTATTATCTGCCCTTCTTATGCAGTGTTCCCTGAGTGTGGTGAGTGCTTTGCAGATATATCCATTGTAATTGGGCTTCCCAATTCTGTATTTTGGTTGGTATCCTGTAATGGCATCTTTCTGTAACAAAAAGAAGCTTCTTTGGTGAGGGATGAAGACTACAATTTTCTGTGGGTATAAGCATCAATATTTAGGTATTGTTGTTAAAAATTATGGTGGTTTAGTAATATAGTGATTATAGATTCTCCTCTAAGAACAACGATTCTTACTAGCACAGAAATATTAGTTAGTTTTCCACTACTAGGCATTGTTTCTTTCTTTTGAGAAGGTCATAAATCTGAATAGAGAGATATTGTGATTTATAGGCATCAGTGTTGGGTAGGATGACCAAGCCAGCTTAGTCAGTCAACAGGGTCTCAAGAGAGCGGGAGATCAACTATGTAAGCCTTTCTTGAAGTTTGACCAAGATGGAAATACTGACCTTAAGCCATGAATACTTTTATCAGCAGTATCCCCAGCACTGAAACTCAGTGGAGCAGCATTCTTCAAATTCATAATCTCATTATGCAAAGTTCAAATATCCAGAGAGGTATTAGAATTATGCCAAATACCCTGCAAGTATCTTTGAATTTTCTCCCAATTACAGCGACTGCCATTGTAAATTTTAGAAGTGACACAAATCCACTGGTATTTAGTGGGACACTAGAGATAGTTTCTTATTCTTAAATTCTGAACCTTCTCTCCAATAATTTGAATAGTATTGTAAAGTGTATCAATTTGTTATTCCAAATGCCTATCTAAATCTTCTTGAATACTCAGAGCGTTAGTAATGTTTTTTGCTAAATGATTAAGAAAAGTAACTGTCTTAACTACTGTCAAAGCAATTGCAGAAGCAGTGGCAGTAACTATTAATGTAATCAAAGCTGCTATACCAGAAATAATCAAGCCCTCTACCCTCTTGCTTCTATATTTTTCTTTTATTTTTATTGGTTAATTTATGTAATTACATTTCAAATCTTATCCCTTTAGAGGTTCCCCTCCAGAATTCCCCTATCCCATCCTCCTTCCCCCTGTTCCGAGGAGGGGACTCCTCTACCCACACACCCACTCCCATCTCACCACCCTGGCATTCCCCTACTCTGGGGAATTGTGCCTCCACAGGACCAAGGACCTCTCCTTCTATTGATGCCAGACAATGCCATCTTCTGCTACATATGAGGCTGGAGCCTTAGGTGCTTCCATGTGTACTCCTTGGTTGGTGGTTTAGTCACTGGGAGTTCTCAAGGGGGGGTTCTGGTTGGTTGCTATTGTCTTCTTCTTATGGGGTTGCAAGCCCCTTCAGCTCCTTCAGCCCTTTCTCTAACTCCTCCATTGTAAACCCCATGCTCAGTCCAATGGCTGGCTTTGAGAACCTGCCTCTGTATTTGTCAGGCTCTGGCAGAGCCTCTTAGAAAACAGATATATCAGGCTCCTGTCAGCATGCACTTCTTGGCATCTGCAATAGTATCTGGGTTTCATATCTGCATATGGGATGGATCCCCAGGTGGGGCAGTCTCTGGATGGCCTTTCCTTCAGGCTCTGCTCCACATTTTATCCCCTTATTTCCTTTAAACAGGAACCATTCTGTAACTATTACTCTGTTGAAGGACATGTAGGTTATTTTCAGCTTCTGGCTATTATAAATAAGGCTTCTATGAACATAGTGGAACATGTGTCCTTGTTATATGTTGGAACAACTTTTGGGTATATGCCCAGGAGTGGTGTAGTTGGGTCCTCAGTTAATATTATATCCAATTTTCTGAAGAATCACCAGACTGATTACCAGCATGGTTGTACCAGTTTGTAATCCCACTAACAATTTGGAGAAGTGTTCCTCATTCTCCACATCCTCACCAGCATCTGCTGTCACCTGAGTTTTTGATCTTAGCCATTTTGACTTGTGTGAGGTGAAATTTCAGGGTTGCTTTGATTTGCATTTTCCTGATCACTAAGGATATTGAACATTTCTTTAGAGGCTTCTTGGCCATTTGAGTTTCCTCAGTTGAGAATTCTTTGTTTAACTCTGTATCCCATTTCTTTTCTTTTCTTTTCTTTTTTCAAGACCGGGTTTCTCTGTATAGCCCTGGCTGTCCTGGAACTCACTCTGTAGACCAGGCTGGCCTTGAACTCAGAAATCCACCTGCCTCTGCCTCCCAAGTGCTGGGATTAAAGGCATGTGCCACCACTGCCCAGCCTATATCCCATTTATTAATAAGGTTCTTTGATTCTCTGGAGTCTAACTTGTTGAGTTCTTTGTATATATTGGATATTAGCCCTATATAAGATGTAGGGTTGGTAAAGATCTTTTCCCAATCTGTTGGTTGCCATTTTGTCCTATTGACAGTGTCCTTTACCTTACAGAAGCTTTGCAATTTTATGAGGTCCCATTTGTCAATTGTTGATCTTAGAGCACAAGCCACTGGTGATCTGTTTAGGAAAATTTCCCCTGGGCCCATGTTTTTGTGGCTCTTCCCCTCTTTCTCTTCTATTAGTTTCAGTGTATCTGGTTTTATGTGGAGGTCCTTGATCCACTTGGAATTGAGCTTTGTACAGGGAGATAAGAATGGATCAATTTGCATTCTTCTACAGGCTGACTGGCAGTTGAACCAGCACCATTTGTTGAAAGTGATATCTTTTTTCCACTCTCGCATCTCCTTAAAGCCTGACTCACTTCTTTCAATATTTCTAAGCATTTTTTTTTTTCAGAATAGCAAGGTCTTGCTATAGTTACAGTCAATAAAACTAAAGCTGGTTGATAGACCACCATAACAGACATGCCAGATTTCAATACACAAACAAAATTAGAAAGTATACAATCAATACAACTTACATTAAATACAGTAGAAGAAAATTACTTTTGTAAGTTTAACATGACCAATTAATACAATAGGCACATTAACACAAGCACTAACACCTGTTCTATATCCGGTTCCTGTCTCAGTTTTATCTACTGCAAACTTAACTTAATAGAAAGCTGCAGCTAAGTTCCAAATATGCTTTTGAAATGACCTAAATTGAACTGCCAAAGACCTATGGACAAAGACCTCCTTTTGTTTAATGTTTGACTGACTCTTGCCCAATCAATAATTCACATATGGGAAACATTAAAGCACATTAAGGTTGATTATAAAATTCTTTTCATATAACAGTTTTGTTAAATGTCAGATCTATATTTTCTGTGGTTTCAGATCTACAAAGTCATATCTCATGATGATCAAGGGCAGATTTTTTATAATATTTAGGCATGTCAATCTCTATGGTTTGAGTTACAGTTTGCAAATTGTTTTTCTTCCAAATTTGAGGGAACACAGAACACCCATCATTCATACTATTCTTCACAAACAGGAATCCCATCACCAAATGCATTGAAAGTTGAGGTCTTATTATAAATTGACTTCCCTGTCCACAGATACCCAAGAAATTGAGTCATGACAATCTGTGGTCTGGACCACACTGATGGATGTATCTGTGGTGGATTAGGAACATAGGCCTAGTAGACTTCACTGAGTATGGGAACCATCATCACCATCAGTAAGGGAATCTGAAGGAACATGGGATTGTTCCATTTGTCACATCAGCTTTTCTGGCAGCCACCCTGCTCCATTTTCCTCCTGTGAAAAAACACAAACATGACCTTGTCATGAGTACAGGGTTGGGTCCATGCTATTGGCTTGTCATAAGATCCTTCCATTTCACTGAAGCATACTTAGGATTTTGAGGATATAGAGATCATTGCTTTGCTCAGAACTCTGACTTTGCCCTTTCCCTTGTAATTGAGTAATGGTAGTTGTTTTAGACCAAGATCCAGGCCAATGAATAGGAGTTATTACAGATACACCTGCTCCTGTATCCATCATCCCTCTAAATTTTTTCCATTTATTTTTATTGGATGTTTTATTTGTTTTTATCTTATTTTCTTGGATATTTTATTTATTTACATTTCAAATGTTATTACCTTTGCCACTTTCCCCTCCGCAAACCCTGTACCCCACTCCCTTCTTCCCCTGCTTCTAGGAGGGTGCTCCCCCACCCACCTACTTACCCAATCCCACCTCATCAGCCTTTACAGGACCAAGGGCCTCTCCTCCCATTGATGCCAGATAAGGCCATCCTCTCCTACATATGCAGCTGGAGCCATGCAAACCCCTTCAGCTCCTTCAGTCCTTTCCCAGTCTCTTCTATTGGAGTCCCTGTGCTCAGTCCAATGGCTGGATGCCAGTATCTGCATCTGTATTTGTCATGCTCTGGCAGAGCCTCTCAGGAGACAGCTATATATATCAGGCTCCTGTCAACAAGCATGTCTTGGCATCCTCAATAGTATCTTGGCTTGGTGTTTGTATATGGGATGGATCCCCAGGTGGGGAAGTCTCTGGATGGCCTTTCCTTCATTCTCTGCTTCACACTTTGTCCTTGTATTTCCTTTAGACAGGATCAATTCTGGATTAAACATTTAGACATGAGTGGGTGGCCCTCTCCTCCAACTGAGGACTTTGCCTAACCTCTGTATATGGTCTCTACAGGTACTCCCTCCCCTTTGTTGGGCATTTCAGCTAATTTCATCCCTGTTGGGTCCTGAGAGCCTCTTACTTTCCAGGCATCTGAAAACAAGTTCAGGTCTCTCAGCTTTTGTTGCTTGGACCCAATAAGTATCTGAAGAACCAAATGCTTTTGTTTTTCAAACATTTTCAAATATATAACCAATGGTATAACAAGTAATTGAGCAATTCTCTGTCTTGGTTGAATGACAGAAATATGGGTAGGTGAAGAGGTCATAGTTTTAATTTCCCTGGTACAATCTGCATCTGGAGCCATTTTCTGGAACAGTCACTAATCCTGCCATAATCGTACTGCTTCTTCCCAGTAACAGTTCTACAGTTCCTAATGGTAATAGATCATATATTTCAGTAGTAAGAGCTTGCATCCTCATTTCAGGAGTTAATATTGTGTAGGTGGAGGAACCAAGGTCCAGTCCTGCACTGCCTGGGGTGGCTCAGAAGAGATCCTGAAAGGATTGTTTTGCTGAGGAATGAACTGCATTGCCCCATAACATTGTTTTGGGGCAGGGGCTGACCCCTAATCTGTTTCCCTGAGGTAGAGGATTTCCTAAGTCATCTCTCTATACCTACATTTATTAGCCCAATGGGTCCCTCTATTGTATGTAGGACAGAGTCCTGGTTTTTCTCATTATTACTTTCCTTAGTTTTATTTGGACAACTCCTCACTTGATGCTTTAATATGTCTATACCTAAAACAACTTCCAGGAGACCCATTAATCCTCCTCTTTCCTTCTCCTGTCTATTGAAACAACACTTGCTATGTATATAACTTTTCCCTGCAGTGCAGCAGCCATGGCCACACCCTGAACATAAGAGGGACTAAGCAGCAGTGTTAATTTGAGCATAAGTACCAGGATTAAATTGTAAATTATTCTACATACTCTTATATTGATCTCCTGTTGACATCTCATTAGTAACAGGACTGTTAGCTATAGCAATTAACTCTGAAATCTGCTGACATCTTTTAAAAAATTCTGTTTTCCATAACAGATAATCTCCTCCCCCAAACACGCAGGAGCTGTTACCAAAATGGACGTCGAAGAGCCTAAGAGGACAGGCCACCTAACAACCATGGTAAAAAGGAGCAGTAGGTCCATACTGAGCACAAGCAACTTTTAATTCTTTTAGCTGTTTTAAAGGAATCAGAGTTTGATATCTAACAGGGTTTCCTTGTCTTTTTTTTATTAGATATTTTCTTTCTTTACATTTCAAATGTTATCCCCTTTTCTGGTTTCCCCTTCAAAACCCCATCTATCACATCCCCCTTTCCCCCTGCTCACCAACCCACTCACTTCTGCTTCCCTGTCTTGGAATTTTCCTTCACTGGGGCATCAAGCCTTCTTAGGAACAAGGGCTGGTGACTGATGTCCAACAAGGCCATCCTCTGCTATATATGCAGCTGGAGCCACAAGTCCCTTCATGCATACTCTTTGGTTGGTGGCAAAACAACCCTAAGATTCAAACTCAGACCAGTCAGAATGGCTAAGATCAGGTGACAGCAAATGTTGGCAAGGATGTGGAGAAAGAGGAACATTCCTCTATTGTTGGTAGGATTGCAAGCTGGTACAACCACTCTAAAAATCAGTATGGTGGTTCTTCAGAAAACTTCACATAGTATTATCAGAGGACCCAGCTATACTACTTCTGGGCATATACCCAGAAGATGCTCCAACATGTAACAGGATTCTCTTGTTGATCCTGTGCTTCAAGCACAGGGCACTGCAAAGCATATCCTGTATCCCCTAGTTCTACAGCCTGTTTTAGTCCTGCCTGAAGTGGTGATAACGACATAACACTTGGGTTTAAAAAGATAGTGTTCCCTTTGTCTCTGTTGCTCTTTAAAGTCACTGGAGGTCGTAAAAGTTTTCACTTTTGGACCTATTATTGGTATATCCTCCTTAGAATCTGAACTATAGCTGAACATACCATGAAAGCTTTTAAGGGAAGAAATGAAACAATACTCCTACTATGGAGAGCTCTTGGGGTCAATTCTAGAAAATAGGCAATATTTGACATTGGGCTAGGACAAGAAAGTAAGTTCAAGAAAATTACAGCCAAGAAATGTATTCCTTGCCTCTTGATCACCTTGATAAGTCCCTAGAAACAGTGACCTTGGGACCTTTGTTTATGCCTTGGTTGTTCCTTGACTACTTTGTTTATGCCTTAGGAGTGACACTATTCTTTGCATATACCTAGAATGATATATTAGGAGACTGGGAAAATTAAACCCACTTTACCACTTCCTGTGTTCATACTATAATGTTTTCTAATTGTCTTTTTTTTTTTCTTTAATCCTCCCTCCTTCCCTCCCTCCCTTAAGACCCTGTTGACTGACTGAGCTGGCTTGGTCAGGTAGTGCTCAAAGTGGGGCTCGAGTAAGAGGGGTCCAATGAAGGTCACCTCCTATTAGGGGGGAGCAGGGGAGGAAGCATGCAAAGGAAAGTAAAGAAAATTTGGGCCAGGGGTGAGTAAACCCTGAAAGAATGGGACAGGGTAATAGCAAAATGCTTTTTATACATATGCTTTAAAGATATGCTAAAATCTAGAGGAGTGTAGGTAAGTCAACTTCTGGGCCCAATCAAGTACAAAAGTAGACTGTATGTTTAGGGAGTCTCTTAGACAACCCTGACCAACCATTACAAACAAGAGCTTCTTATATCTGGTTTTAGGGAATTTGTTATGTGGCCATTGTCTGTTAGAGGGAACATTCTTATACCACATTTAAAAAAATCATTAAAACTATATATGTATATCTATAAACACAATTCCTATTAAGATTTATGCCACATGTACAAACACTGGCAGGCTCTGTGACACTGTATCATTTACTTTTCTGTTGCCATGCATAAATACTTGAGTTAAAACAACTTAGGGATGGAAAGAATAATTTGGCTCATAGCTTAAGTGTATAATCTGTCATAAGAAAGTCTGGGCCACAGGCATTTGAGGAAGTTGATTACATTGTATCTACAGTCAGAAAGAAGACAGAGCTGAATGCCAGTATTCAGTCTACCTTCTTCCTTCTATTTAGCCAGTGACCATTGCCCATGAGATGGTACTGCCCACATTTAGTGTAAGTCTATTTAGCTCAATCTAGAGATTCCCTCACAAACTTGTCCCAAGAGATTCTACAGTCTGTCAAAGTAACAATGAATATTAACATCAGGAATCTAGCTTGTGTGAAGTTGACCTTGAAATATATGGCTTTTAAACTACCTCTCACTCTAAACCCATGTGCTCATTGCTATCTCCTAATACAAATATCCTCAGTCTAACTTCAAAAGTCCCAGTCTCTGACAGTTCTAACACTTTAGTTTCCCAAGTATAAGTTTCTCCTAAGACTCAAGGCAATTTTTCAAATATAAGCATTTATTAAAAACAAAACAAAACAAAAAACTACTTACATACTTCTAATATTCAATGACATATAATAAACCTTTCTGTTTCACCAGGGAGAAGTAGTTTCGTAGAAAAGACATATCAAAACTGAGAAGACAAATCAGCAGAGTAAACACCAAAATTACAGCTCCTTTTTGGGCATCTGGGACTCCTGATGGAATCACCTGAAAGTCCTGCTGTCCCTTTTCTCCATCAGTCCTGTGGCTCATACAGCCTCTTTCTTGGGCAAGGTGTACATGATTCATGCTTCATTTCTCAGCAGACATCCACCACTTATGGCATTTCCAACATCCTATGGTAGTTATTACACCTTAAGCTTTACCACATTAGCTTTGTGCATTTTTCCACTGAGAATTCTTTGTAGGGATTCCAAGCCTGCTACATATTGCCTAGTCTCATCAACCTTTAGAATTCTTGGCACAACCTCCCATCACCCCTTACTCTTGCATATATCAGCATATAACTTTAGTACCAAACTTAAGATGCTACTCAGTGTTGCTGAAAATGAAAGATGTAGTCTGTCTCTTCTATAATGCTTGTATCAGATTTTGTGTGCTTTCCAGGCAAATCTTGAGGAAAGCATTTCCCTAGTTTTTGTTTGTTTGTTTATTTGTTTTAAACAGTGAGCCCCCTTACTGGCAGTCTTAGTTTGAACTCCTTTAAAATGAATTTAGATGTTCAGAATAGAGTCTTTAATGGGTAGTTCTTGCCACTGAAGCTTGTTTCCTTCATATTGCCCAACTCCTAGCAAAAAGCTAGATATTTCTATTTAATAGAGTTAATATCTTTAGCAATAAAAACAGTTATAGATGCTTTTTCTGCAACCTCCTTGCCAACACAATAAATTCCTTGCCAAAATTTATCTTTTTGGTTCTCTCTCTCTTTTTCTCTCTCTCTCTCACTCACACACACACACATATACACACATATACACACACACAGAAAGAGAGAGAGAGAGAGAGAGAGAGAGAGAGAGAGAGAGAGAGAGAGAAAGAGAGAGAGAGAGATCTAAACAAAGAGCTGCCAGTGGTATCCATGTCACAGGCTGAATATGTTCCTGTGAATTTTCTTCCATGAAACAAATTTGTCTATAGCTTTATGTGATAACCTTCAATTAAGTTCTCAGTGCACACATAGAATGCAAATAGCTTTCAGAGAATATCCCTTCAGTGCTTTTTAGATCAATTGTCTATACATTTGTTACTCTCTTCATAAACTTCATGAGCTAGGCCTCCACTGTCCGTATTTATCACAGCATTTTTGTTTTTCAAATCCCACCAGAATGACCCAGTAAGCTTTTAATGCACTTCTCTAAGGCTTTTGTAGCTCAAAGTTTCAAAAATATTTCACATTTTTTTTTTGCTTAACCCAGTTTCATAAGTCTAAGAACCACATAATATGGTTTATCCTAGCAACAGCACTATTCCTTGATAACATTTTCTGTATGAATTATTTGTTTGATGGTTATGACAAAAATACTTGTCCAAAACCAACTTAACTGTCAATTTTGGTTCATAGTTGAAGATGCCTTGCATTATGGCAAGGGCTTGAGGGGGTTTCTCACACTGCAGCCACAGTTAGATGAATGCTAGGGCTTCATTTCCTTTAGACTTGGGTCCCAGGTCATGGAATGGTGATACCTACATTTGGGTTTGTTTTTCTGTTTGGTGTATGTCTTTTTTCTTATTCGATATTTTCTTTATTTACATTTCAAATGTTATCCCCTTTCCTGGTTTCCTGTAGAAAATGCCCCTATCCCCTTCCCACTTCCCCCTGCTCCAGTCATCAAACCCAGACACTATTGTGGATGCCAATAAGTACTGGCTGACAGGAGGCTGATATAGCTGTCTCCTGAGAGGCTCTTCCAGTGCCTGACAAATACAGAGGTGGATGCTCACAGCCAACCATTGGACTGAGCACAGGGTCCCCCATGAAGGAGCTAGAGAAAGGACCCAAGGAGCTGAAGGGGTTTGCAGCCCCATAGGAGGAACAACAATATGAACTAACCAGTACCCCCAGAGCTCCCAAGATTTGTTTTTCTACTTCTGTTACCTCAATCTCATGGCTTTCTCTAGGCAAGCTCAGGAAGTTATCTCCGAGATGACTCTAGATCTTAAGACTTTGACAATATTAACACCATAGAGACTAAGGCAGAGAAACATATCTGCCTCAGAGGTCGTTTTGTATTACTCTCTTATTACTAACTGTAGACATGCTTCCTTCTTGACACGTATTTTTTTCCTCACACAAAGCCTGTCTAGTACATGATATATATTAGATGATAAATATTTATAAAAATAAAATAAGGTAGTTAATATGTAGAGAGAACATGACCTAGAGATCCTGGCAAATTGAAAATGCTTATAAAAATATTTATTACCTACACAAGAGATGGAAGTTAGCTAAATGGAAATGAGCCTTGCTTGGAAAATTTTGTTTGATTTTAACTGGAATACACCAGACTATCTTTTTACACAAACACACACACACACACACACACACACACACACACACACTGAACACAGTAAATCACTATTGCAACATTAAATTCTATATACAACTTTTGAAAGTTAAGGGACATGTTATCAGTGGATTCCCTGATAGAATTATTACATACATTTGTTCATACCTTAATTATATTTGAAAGCTAATTATATGTTTTGTTTTGAATATTGATTGTTTTTTAATCAGGTAAAAATTACTGTTCCATTTGTACAGCCCATGGAGCAGTGAATATGGTTTAAAGATGTTATTCATATGCACAGTAAGTGATTCAGTAAGCGATAGGATGAGACTTCTATCCTTTGAGCACAGTAAGTGATGATGGGGCTTTGCCTAGAAAAATGTTTTTAAAGGACACGCTTCAATATGTGAAATGTCACATGTGTCCCTATGGAGAAATCTCTGAGACAAATGGGTCTCTGATTTATTTGTCACTCATGTGATGTTTACTGACTTTTACTCATTTCTTTATGTACTACAGAGTATACAAGGTATTATGTCAGACTCTATGTAGGGTAGGGCTAGATCAAATCTATGCAAAAATGAGTAATGTATATGATTTGGATCTAAGGAAAAATGCTAAAAGATATAGGTATGCTTCCCAGGGAACATCTTTGCACAAAATCTATCTCCATATCATTGGAGTGTTCTACTGATTTTTTTGAACCTAAGCAATTGAATCTCACATGCCTCTGGTTCTCTCTCTCTCTCTCCCTCTCTCTCTCTCTCTCTTTCTCTCTCTCTCTTTCTCTCTCACTTTCTCTCTCATTCTTTCTCTATTGCTAATAGAAGATAGCAATTATTTTCCTTTTTTTTCTATGCAAGTAAAGCTTATATGGGATGTAACTTTTCCATTTGATATTAACAGGATTCTTTCATTCTATCCTCAAAGAATCTAGAATCATTTAAAAAGTTCTGGAAAAATAAAACCCCAGAACTTGTAAGAGGAAAAACACCTTGCTATCTCTTTGGTTGGCACAGAAACCTGCATCTGGGCATTCTTATTTTTTCTGTGGCAGGTAGAAAATACTTTCATTATAACAGCCAACCAACTAACTGTCAGATGGACAGGTGCTAAATACAATGCTTTTTACAGGATATTAATTTATTGAATTTACTAGTCTCAAATATTTTACACAGGTATGTATTATTTTATATTAATAAACATTTAATATTATTTTGTTGAACTCTTGTATAACATGTTGTACATATGCAATTCATTTAAAAATGTAAAATTCTAGTCTTTTGGAAGCTACTATTAAAAACTTTTTAGGGTAGTTAGAAATGCAAGTTAGTAGTGAGTCACCTATAAATAATCTTACTAGTAGTCTTATTAGACACTAGTTTGGTTAATTAGAAAAATAAGCTCTTTTTAGCTTCTTGTATATATTTTCAAAGTTAAACAGATAATAAATTGCTAGAAACAAGCAATACCTGTCTATTCAACTATACTATTGATAGATGGTCTTCTAATTCTTCAGAGATCTATATAATGTATCATTTAATGATGTCTTAATAATAAAAGGCTTTTCTGACAGAGACATAACTGCTCCTGGCGTCACCCCCAATCTATTTCAAAGAAGATGATGGGTATTGAAGAACATTGACTGGTAGTTTGCTTCAAATGTGACAAAGGTAGTCACTGGGAAAAAAACTGCCTTTGTCTCTACTGCTGACAGCAGGTTGTCCACACTGTGGACAAATAGGACACTGGAAAGTTGCTCAATTTGCAGAGACAAAGGAGGCAATTCCATCAAAATTCCTGCTTTATAGATAAGGCTGTCAGGTATTATGGGCCTGTAGTCCAAAGACTGGATGCCCCCAGTGAAAAGGAAGAACTTTAGGTGACTGTCTATGCATCTAGCATTCTCTCTCAATTCTATAGTTTTGGAAGCTGCTTGCTCTGTTCTTTTTATGTAATCAGGTAATATCTATCCCACTCAGGTATCTGATGAGGTAAATAGTTATAGTTTTACAAGATATAAAAGCTTAAGTGGTTTAGGATCTAAGAAAATGTTGTAGTATCTAAAAATATAGTTTTAGATTGATAAATACAAATTGTAAGAGAGTGATTTAGGTAAGAATGTTGGACTCATCAAGATAGGATAGATAGTGGAGTACTTTTTCCAAGACTTCCAAATACATATGGACTAGACATTGTAAGTACTATTCTTACTTGATACTTTTCATAATTGTTCTTATTGTATACAGTTTATTAATGTAAGATAAAAAAGCCAGTTTTGGACTAAAAGACGGAAATATAGTGAGAATTTTCGTTTCCTTTAAGAACAAAGTCAAATTATGTAAATATTTTTATTTTAACCCCAGGTGTGGTATATAGGGATACTTCAGTTTGTTTACAACTGTTAACTGTGGTTGTCTAATGCTCTAGGAGCAGTTGCCAGCTGTAGATTGTAGGGCAGTGGTCTGTTCAGGCAACCTAGGCTCAGTCTAGTAATAGAACTGAACCCCGGTGACCCAGTTGGCAATATCTTTGCCTGCAAGGGATGGAAAGTGTTCAGCCAGAACTCCTGAGTCCTTGGCTTCTGTTTCAGTCCCAACCTCTTAAAGCTGTCCCCACAGGACATGTGTGCTGTCAGGTAGACAGTGCCCCAAGTTCCCAGCATTCTAGCTGGACCCTACCCCCAGGCAACAACCTACAGCCAGGCATGGCCTGTCCCACAGACAGATAGCTACACCTCACACAATATAAGGGCAGTTTATGCCCTCCTCTCTTGCCCTCTTTCCTCTCTTGCCTTCTTGCCTCTTCCTTTATCTCCCGCTCTTTGTACTCTCTTTTGCCTTCTTGCTTTCTCTTTTGCTCTTTGTTCTCTCTTGCTTCCTCTCTTGCTCTTTGTTCTCTTTCTTGCTCTCCTCTCTTGCCCTCTTGTTTTCTTTCTCTCCTTTCTTTCTCTCTCTCTCCTTCTCTTCTCCTCTCCTTCCTCTCCTTTAGGCTTATTTTCTCTTTCCTACAATAAAATATCTCATTTATGCATTGCCTCCTTTTAACTAACACATCATGCAACCCCAGGCCCCAGCAGCAGAGAGCCACAGCTCCAGGCAGAAGCAGATAAAAACAGGCCTACAGCAGATAGTTTAATTCTGGGGACTTTGGAGAGGGAAAAAATACCAGAACCCCAAGAAGGGCAAGAAGCACTCCAATAAAGAAGGAAGCTGCTGCTCCCCTCTGGTGATCCTGGTTCCTGTTGTTGCAGTTTGACAAGAAGATGATGAAGAAGCAGAAGAAAAAACAGAAGACGAGGAGGAAAAGGAGAGGGAGGAGGA
>NW_022196897.1:93023428-93033428 GCF_008632895.1 Mastomys coucha
GGAGGAGGAGGAAGTTGGAGATATCCTGACAAAAAAGATTGGACTTACCCCCAAGGAACTCAATACCTTTAATCAGCAAGAAGTGTTTTTCCTTTTTTGTTTTTTTTGTTGTTGTTGTTGTTAATTTTTTTATTTGTTGGCTGAAAGACATCTATACTCCCTTTCCCCTCTAACCTTCTTTCTCTCCTACCTAGTGTTGGAGGCTAGAAGGGATTGGCGTGGAATAAGAATTGGAAGGGAGGAAGAAGTATAATAACCCAATAAATAGTAATATATATATATATGCCAACATAAGTTAGCATTATGTAAAAAGTATATTATTTATCATTTGTCGAACTGGTAGTTGGTTGACTGCACAATGAAAGTATTTCCTTCCAATCCTTCATACCTTGCTTCTTTATTAGAAATCAAATTTCTCATTTTGCATTGACCTACATCTGGTTGCCACATGTTGGTACTTTTTTTTTTAATGTTTTATTGGTTTATTCACTTCCATTCTACCCTATCCCATCCTAATCCTTTACTACTCTAAGACACAAGGTAGGATAGAAAGAAGATTAGAGGGGAAATGAAGGAGGAATGCAGAAGAAAGAGAAGAAATAGCTGAAGTTAGAAAACCACCAGGAAAGCCTGAAGAGCCAAAAGCCAAAGAAGTGCAAAAGAGGACAGGAGGTCAGACATAAGGCTGGTGAGAAAGAAGACAATGTAGGCCAATGGCCCACCAGAGAACAGGAAGTTGGGGGTATCCTGACAGTGAAGATTGGATTGACTGCAAGAAACATAATGTCTCTAGTTAGAAGGAAGTAGCCTATAGAGGTCTTCATCTCCTTTCAACTTTAATCTTTCTTTCCTACCTAGTCTTAGGGGTTGGAATCAGTTAGGGTGAAATAAGGGTTAGAAGGGAGATAAAAAATAAATAGAGTAGTTAAGAAAGAAAAAAATCACATCAGCAGATTTATGGTGAAGACTTTGGTAGTGACCAAAATTATCAAAACACTGTTGCCAAAGGATAGGGGTTGAAATTCTTTAAGACTTTGATGTTAGATATTTCTGTTCACATACAATTATTTTAGTATTTAAATATTTTAAGTTCTCTTTCATTAAATCTCTTCATTCTTGATCTCCAGCATACCTGATAAATAATAAAGAATGTGTAATGTTTGTTTTCTTTTTTTTTTAATTGAAAAGATCTAGAATAACCTGGTAAGAGAGCATTTATAAGGAATTGTCTACATCCGGTTGGATTGTGGCTGTGGTGGGAGGGTGTATCTTAACTGGCGTGTATAGACTCACCCTGAAAGTGAATAGCACCATTTCCTGATTTGGGATCCTGGGCTGTATAAAGAGTAGTGGAAACAAACTTAGTATTAAACATTCATCTAATTATTTCTCCCTGCCTTTGACTGTGGATTTGATGGGACTAATTGCTCCATAATAATGGGATATAAGTTGGGACTGTGAACTAAAGTAACCTCTTCTTTCTTCCCACAAGTTGTTTTTTTTTTTTTTTTTTTTTTTTTTTTTTTTTTTGTCTTCTAACAACAATAGAAATGAAGCTAGGAAAGAAAGTAAAGTTCATAACCTGTAAGGGACCTGCCTGTTTTTGACCCAGTTGGGTAATAGTGAACCACAAGTTCTGCCCTTTATCTTTGCAGTACATATCTATTGCTTCTTTGATAATCTTTCCAGATGCATTTATTTATGAATACGATACTAAGGATGAACTGTTGCTCGATAGACTTCCCTACAATACTTTTCTAGGATTTGTGAGAAGTCCATGCTTAATGAAATAGAGATATTACAGTGCAGAAAGCTGAATCTGGTGTGAAGAGGAAAGAATACAGGAAGGTTTTAAATAATACAGCTTTTATAGTAAAGGATAATTTTGATATCTTTGCTGTTTGTTTTCAGATGAGCTGTTTCATGCCTACTACTGCATTGGTTGGCACAGTGTGACAGAACTCAATTGAAGTAGGAATTATTTTATCCTTTTTTTTTTTAACATACTATGGTTTTGATCAGAAAAAAAATATGAAGAATTTGAGACTCATGAGTCTCCTGGGAAAGAACAGTACACAAACAATCAAGAAATTAAAAAGCTATATGACATGTACATTATCTTATAGGTAAATACTGCTAGAAAACAAAGCTAATAAAGTAATCAAATTTAATAGAGAGAAGAAAGGAAATTTTCAGAGAAGTAGGGCTTTTGGGCATGGTGTTCAGGAAATTGAATTTTCTTCTATAAGTGAGTGAAAAATAGCAAGGCACAGGGTCAGGGAAGTGGGAAGTGTAGGAAGCCGCTACTGTGAACCACAAACAGAAAACAGAAATGACAGACAAGAAAGAGTGTTTGGCAGAAGTCCCAGCAGCAGAAGCATTGTCACTGAGATAATGTAGGTTTGATAAACTTAGTAAATACAAGTTCAAAATGATGAATTAAATCAGCTTCAGCTACTTAATAGTTATATGTGTATATGTGTTCATGTGCATGTGTGTCTGTTGAAATGTGGTGTGTATGTGTGTGTGTGTGTTTGTGTGTATACCATACGGTGATACTATGAGTCTTCCTCAAATCTTCTTCAGCTTATTTTCACCTTGAGACATAGCTAGTTAATTAAGCTACTGTTGGCTAGTGAGTCACAGGCACCATCCTATCTTTGCCTCGCCTATCCTGTTTTCTCTTCAGGAATGCACCATGATGCCTCTTGTGTGTGTGTGTGTGTGTGTGTGTGTGTCTGTGTCTGTGTCTGTGTCTGTGTCTGTGTGTGTGAGTATTGTATGTGTTTTTGTGTGTGTATTTTGTGGTGTGTGTGTGTATTGTGTGTGTTGTATGTGTGTGTTGTGTGTATGTGTTGTATGTGTGTGTTGTGTGTGTATTGTGTGTGCTGTGTGTGTATTATGTGTGTTGTGTGTATGTGTTATAAATGTGTGTGTTGTGTGTGTGTGTTGTGTGTGTTGTATGTGTTTGTGTTGTGTGTGTTATATGTGTGGTGTGTGTTGTGTGTGTTGTGTGTGTGTTGTATGTGTGGTGTGTGTTGTGTGTGTTGTTGTTGGTGGTGGTGGTGGTTTTGAGATTGAAATCAGATTCTTCTGAGTATATGGCACTTCAATGACTGTGCTATCTTCCCAGCCCATCGTAGGCAATATTTTAGGGCAAGTATTTCACAAATATTAGATTGGAGTATTTATGTACTAAGAATTATTTATTATATTTCCAAAAGTCATTTAACAATTTCCTTGAATATTATCTGACAATGCTATGGGGGAAGAGACTGTGGAAGGTATAGCTATTCAGTAAAGGAAAGGACGCAAAAAGGACACCGTGGCCCTTGAGCTTCGTGACTGTTCCTGTCTCACTTTGTCTTTACTGACTCAGACTTCTCAAAAGGTCTAAAATGGAGGAGTCTGCTGGATCAAGGGTATTATAGCTATTTGCTAGAATAGGACCAATTTATTGTAAGAAAGCCTACTATTTCATATACATGTGATACATGTTACTTGGAAGTTATAGATAAATTTTGAATGCAAGTACATATGAGAGACTTATAAGAGACTTTACTCTGTATTTGAATGTCACCAGAAGATATTCACTATATATATGAAACTAAATAACCACATGGACAGAATGAGTTGGCCAGCTGACATTGCCCACGTTCTGTTGTTGGCAGTTTATATGCCCAATGCTTGTAAAGATGGAATTATAAAGATGGAAAGCAGTTTGGATGAGCCAGAACGTGCATGAAGGCCCATACTTCTTACAAAAACTTAAGTATACTATAGGATTCTGAGAACATAGGAGTAAACTTGTACACTAGCAATACATACGCTTGCTATTTCTGTTTTAATTCCTTCTGGCCTACAATCTGTGAATATGGAGAATCACTCAACAAACCATAGATAGGTAGGTTATGGCTTGTAGCCCATTTTTCATGATTCAATGAACTAAAATGAGCTTTTACACTTATATTTCACAGATTATTTTAAAGAGAAATCTACCATAGATATTATTCATAGCATTAAAGAACTTAAAATGTTTACTCTCTGGTCCTTTTGGTTAACAGTAATAACAAAATATAGCTAAAAGTCCTTGGTCCCAGAAACTAACACTTGTATGGGATACAGTAAGAGTTTTGCTACACAATACACATGAAGGTATTATAGTCTTGATATGTTAGGTACTCTATGTTTGCAGGTTAACATATTAAGGCTGGGACTATGATAGAAGTGTTTGACCCTGGTCATCTCAAAGAGATAGTCTCAGCTCTGTAGAAACAAATAGTGTGTATTTTCCCAGATAAAGCACTGATAACAAACCAAAGAAATTATTCCACACAAGTCTATCCTACAGGGACATGGATGAGGGGTTGTTTTGAAGAGTATAGATTACTCAAAGGCAGCTGTATCAACAGAAGGCTTACTCCAGCATGGGTGACAAATCAGCAAAGCTGCACCCCTGGCTTTTACAGCACCACTTATAGTTAACTCAGCCTGTCCGGGAGTCTCCTTTTTTTCAGCCATTGTTTAATGTTCTAATAACTTTTTATAATAATGGGAAGTACCTTGCCAATTTTGTATCATTTTTAGCTGCAAAACTCCACAAACGTCTCTCCTCCCTAGAGAGGGAATATTTCAGTGTAGAGAAAATGAAGACATAGCATGATTCTAATGTACAGGTGCAAAAATCATGTTCTGATAAATCCTATCAGCCATAGACTCAGCCTACGCATGCATGATGTGAGTCACTCTGCCAGACAAGCCAGTCATCCCCTGAAGTACTAGATGAAGATGGAGGTGCAATCTACAGCAAATGGTGAGATTGGACCCAGTAAGCATCTAGTATGATCATGAGACCACAGCAGCAGCCAACTCTCCCTTTACAGACTTTTCTGAACTTGTTTTTAACCATAATCTTGGACTAAAATTATCTGGACAGAGTGAAGTTGATGTGAGAAGCAAGTGGAGCTGAGCAGTGGAAGGACTTGAAAATGATAGATGCTGTCAGGGTTTCTCCAGCTTCTATTTACCAGGAAACCACATCATATAATGGTGGCTGCCAATAGCTTGTCTCCTGAGAATGAGCCTTGGCTACAAAGGAGCTGCCTCAGATGTAAAGTAACATCCTCTTTTCTTACTAGTCTACAGAGACTTTGGGCTTTCCCATTGTTTCAAAGTGCAACCAACTCTGGAGAATTGTTTGTTTTTCAGAGGTCCCTGGAGCAGCTAGCTAAAGCTATAATGCCCAGTCTCTCATAATACTTCCTCCTTAACTTTTATTCAGTGGATAACCACTAACCAAGTCACACTTGCTCAAATTTTTGTTTTACATTCTACTTTTAGAAGAAATGACCTAAGAAGAAATCCTAAGCATCAGCCAGTACTCATCTTGATAATCTTGTTTCCTACTCTTTGTGTTCAGTGGTGCGGTTTCTTTAATTTCTCTGTATACACTTATGTAGTAACTACTTGCCAATCTCTGGGCCCAAACCACAATTCATGATTCCTTAATTTGCCAGCTCGACTACTCCAGTTCATGAACATTAGAATTCTGGTGGAGCTAAAATTCCTTCAACCCTCATTCGTTAGTTAAGGTAGTACTAACTACTATAGGAAATGAGATTCTAAACTGTCAGTGGATTAACAGAATAGAAGCTCATTTTGGCTCCTATTCAGCTCAGTTAAGAAGAATTGGAAGAAGATGGCTTGGTATTTTATTCCAGACAGTCCTCCAGAGTCCAAAGCCTCATCCTTAGTACTTAGTTTTTAAGGTTTCTTGGGAGGTCAAAGGGCATAATTCATGGATGAAAACAATGTGAACAAAGGCGACATGGTGTTTTTGCTCGCTTGTTTGTTTTGTAATAACTACGTATAGAAGTAGCACTCATCACCTGCACTGGTTGATATCTTATCAGCCAAATAGTCAGTCATGTTGCCCAGTTGGATATGAAGCCAGGTGGAAAGTGCAGTGTTGACCTTGCTTTTTTCTTCTTGGCAATAACTCTATATCATGGACAGGATCATTGATGGAAAATCCATCATATCTATCATAAGCTCCATTTTCTATCACTGGTTATTCATGCTCATCAATCAAGCCAAGACAGAATGTGTCCTTTCTCAGGTTAGTACACCAAACATTCCATTGCCTCTAGATTATACTAGAATCTCCTTTTGTTATATTAACATTGATACAGAGAATACAGAAACATTGAGAGTTCGCTAAAATTGTGATTATTATGGAGATGGAAAGAGGTACCTGGCATTGTCTTTGTGCTACTGGTAATGAAAATATCTTCTGTAGATTTTAGCTCCATAATAATGCTAGTCGTGTCTTCCTCCTCACACATGCACATACCATCACATTTTCTATTCTTTGTCTTACTATGTGAGGCATTCAAAGAGTGATTTTTCCAATACTAGCCTGCAACTCTAAAAACATTTGCCAATTCTTTGCTTAAAGTTTATTTGGTCTTTCTACTTTGTAATCTCATAAAATAGTTATTGGGGGGAAATGTTTCCCCTTTAAATCAAAGAAAAGAAAGAGAAATCATTTTGTTGGAACACAGCCCCTAAAGTACCTTGAAGGTAATAACTATAGATTATGTATTGCAGATCTCAGGAATCTTCCCACTGTCAGATTAGTTAGCACTAAATCTAGGATTGAAGGAGACTGCCAGAAATTTCTCTTAACATTCTGAGACTGTGCAGTTAGTATATTTTCCTTAGTCTTGTTATTCAATAAAGAAATATGAGAATAAAATAATTTAACCAACATTTTTTTATTATTTTGATCAAGAGATCAAATATCCTGTCTTACTATGGGGCATGCAATTGATCCTAAACATATTCTGATTTCTGTACATAGCAGTAGATAATCACATCAGGGGCATTCAGAGATATCTGTTGATATGAAGGGTAGAAGAAAAATTTGAAAAAGATTATTTAGTAGAAATATATAGTGTATAAGCTTTTACTTAAAGGGTATGGAAAATTTTCTCTGAAATGAGCCAAGAATGTAGGCCTGTACACCAGCTATTTACAGGAACCGGTTGACCACAAAGGCAGAGGATGTAAGTCATCTAGGTGGTTCCAGGGAACTGTCAACCACAAAGTGAATGACAATGATGATGATAGAACCACATTCTTGAGAATAATGAGTATGCAGGATGTTTTTCCCATGACCCTGACTAAATCATGGGTTCGGTCCCTCTGAAATTTTCTGTTTTTATGTTATGTTTCCTTGGTTACCCCTTCATTCTCCCTGGTTTGTGGTTTTTCCTTTAAATACCCTACACTTCTTGTGCTCTGGGTTGAACTCCTTTGCCCCTGCATGGGTTATGAGCTTGGCCCCAGTGCACTGGCTTCCCCTGAATAAACCTCATGCTGTTTGCATCAAGATTGGTCTCTTATGAGTCTTTGGGCGCCCATGTTCTCCCGTGACGTGAGAGGAGGTCTCCCCTTGCGAGGGTCTTTCAGATAGGCATGTCCTTGCATAGGTACTATTAACATGATTCTGGGCTTAGTTTTATGACTATCTTTGGTCAGTGCAATACTAATGATTTCTATCATTGGCCCATGGCTCAGGAATCAACATAAGTTTTGAAACTTATATTGAACCTCCCATTAGTATGTTATAATGACCATACTTTGAAGTCTAGTTCATTTCACTGAAGGAATGGTGTAAGAGTTTTGCCAACACCCCCTGCTTGATAGCCTTAGCTAACATTGTGCCCTTCTCCCAGCTGTGAGCAGGCTGAATTAGTTAGACCTTGTTTTTGCCTCAGCCTGCTAGCCTGCCAGCCTGCCTAGGGTGGAGTCTTCCAACCAAGGTAAAGTATATTGTCCTGCCACATCTGCAGCTTCCTACTAGGAGCCACTACCTACTGAGTGGCTGAGCTTGTTTTCCTGAGGAGATCCTCACAAAACAAGGAGATCCAGGCATAGTGGGGGATGGGTTTTCTCCTTTTTAAGTTCAGACTCAAAGGTAAACATTGAGCCTTGATCAGAAACTTTGTCTTGGTCTCATTCTTCTCTCTTGGTCCTTCCTGTACATCCCCAGCTTTCCTTTCAGGAACCAAGTTCTCCTGAAACATAGTCGCTGGTGGCTACATTGTCAGAAACCTGAGACTGTTGGACCATCTAAATTTGTGGTAGCAGATTTGCGGCTTCAATGGAATTCTGGTAAAGACTGTTCAAATGCTGCTCAGAAAATAAAAGGGTCCAGCAAATCACTGATTTTTTGAGTGTACAAATGGTTGTAACTTTAAGCCTCTTAATTTTGAATTTTTTATATGAGAATAATAACAAAAATTAAAAATAATGTTCATGTCTTCTATTGTAATCTTACTAACTCTAGCCATTGCCCTTTGTCCTGCCTTCCCACCATATCTGAATTGGCTGAGAAATGAAGTGATTTGCTGCCAAAACTTTGGTTTCCATTTAGGTTCATTTGTCACTTCATTTAGTTTTCTGAGAAATCTCAAGTATTTATTTTCATTATACTTTTCAAATTCTCATTATATCATATTTATTCTTAATCCTGTTGGCCTCAAATGTCAATAATTTAGATTTAAATGAAAGAGCTGAGAAAGAGGAATACTTATCAAAACTCCTCCAGTTACACTTTTATAGTACTATATCGGAAGGGTGGGATATATTTTGTTGATTTCATAACTATATTAGGTGTTCAGCCTTAACCCCATTTGATACTTTTATTTCCTTTTATGTCTTCTCATTGCTTTTCCTTGCAACTCAGCTATATAAATTTGAGTTTCCTATGTTGAAATAAAAGTAGAGTAGGTTCCACAACAACCATGCACAGTGTTAACTTCAGATCTTACTGACTCTAAATTTATGATTTTTAAACGTCTGAGATGCAGGTTCTTGATTCTATCGTGGTCTTTGCCTTTGGATAGTTATTAGCAGGAAGCATTAGCAAAAATGTGCATTTCCCTAAGAAGCTACTGTAAGACAAGGTACAAATTTGGTGAATGGTAGTGATCATAATTATTACTATCAAGATTAAGAATGATAATTTGAAAAATAATTATCTTTCTAGCATACTCTTCCAGCTACGTCATAAGCTAATTGACCTATTCTTATGCATTTTGAAAAATTGATATGATATATTTTCCCTATCTTTTACGGAAGTTGAATGTCATTGGAAGATTAATGATAATAAGCAGTAATTATTGAGCAATCAGTACATGACAGGCACTATTACAAACATTTTACCCAAATTAACATGTTGAACACCTACCCACCAGAGCACTTTTAGAGAACACAATGATGATATTTTTGTCCCCCCCCTTTTTTTTTTACAACAGACAAAGCTAGACATGCAATTATACTGAGACACAAACTGGATATGAGCAGTCAAGTCAATGAGGCAGTGTCTTGACTTAACCAAGGTGCACAACTTTGAAATCTGTACACAAAATGTGCTCAGCTGTGTTTACCAGTTCTGAATTCATTTGATGAGTGACTGAGTATTTCTAATGTCAACACCAAATTTTTCATTTAATCAGTTTGATTTTAATTTAAGTCAGTTTGATTTTTGCCCTGTATAATGACTTTGATGTGTCATGAATGTTATTTTGTTATAATTTCAGTTCAAAAAAGATTCATCTTTTCCTCCATATTAATGACTGCACAATTACCTACAAATCTGATGTTATTTTGATAAAAAAAAATTCAAAATAGTGAGCTCTTTTTCTGGGTGCTATGTGGAGTTCCCTCATGCTTCCGTCTCCTAAGTGCAGAAGAACCTGTAGTAAATGGGAGACTCGTCTTTCTGCATGACAAACAGATAGAGTACTTGTCTAGGTTTCTTCAGTTCTGAGATTAAAGGTTCTTACCACCATGCCTGAACTTACATTTGACTTGCCGGTGTCCCTTTTCTTCTCAGTCTATGCACTTTGTGCTTCTCTTGGCTCAGCTTGCTCCTTTTCATCATAGATCTGCATAAGAGTGAACACATGTAACCACTAGAATTGATACTGGG
>NW_022196897.1:93038428-93056930 GCF_008632895.1 Mastomys coucha
TGAAACTTCTGAATATTAACTTGTATATTCCTATATAGTTTATCCCAAACTTGGCTTCTAGAAATAGATTTAATTTCTTGTGATTATAGCCCGTGATATTCTCATTCCCATTTAATTGTTCTAGGTACAACAGGGTTCACAATCAATAGGATAATGCAGCCTACAATAATTTTCTGCAGAACTCCAAGGCAGGTTGTTAAGATTTCAAAGTTTCAGTTGACTGGGTAAAAGATGAGATAAAAATGCAGCTTCAGTCTTTTCCAAGCTGATTCATCTTTTATTACAGTACAGTTTCCCAGATTGTGTGGTTTTGACAAGAAATCATGCATAGGACTCATGCAAGCTCAATATAAACCCAATCTCAGCATTGAGTAGGAAGGCAGGTGTGAAGACCCTCAACCTCAAGCTGAGGAGCTATTGGCATTTGATAGTTTCTGTGAAAGGGAAAATAAGTTTTCATTAAGAACAGAGACCCTGGGAAATCGACCATGTTCCAGTGGAAAGTCACACATTCAAAAGAATATTGACAGCACACATTATTCTTCCTCAGGTACAAAGTGTTTAAAAGGACATAAAATGGGGTGGGTAGGAATGGGGAGTGGATTTGGTAGGAGTCTGTGCAGTGGATATGATCAAAAGAAAATGTACAAAATTCTCAGAGAATTTAAAAGTTTAAAAGAAACAGAAAGTTCCATGTGAAGTGGTAGCATAGTCTGTCACAGAGCTAATTCCTGGAGAAATGCATAGACTTAGCCTGTTGATACAATGGCCACAAAGATTCTTATTTTACATTCAAATTCTGGAAATTGTTGATGAAGAATAAAATATATCATCTGTAATTTCAATGGTCTTAGTAGAAGAATGTAATATTATTACAAACCCTGGCATATAGTAAGAACAATACAGCAGCAAAGTGAGATAGTCCACCAAATATGGGCAGGTTTTGCAGCCAGGAAACACTCCTAAATTCAGGTCTTTCTTTTCAATGGTTTGCACATGAGTAATGTCTGGATGCTGGGCTATAGCCTCAGCACACAAGGCATAATAAATTATTTCTGGAATCTGATTCCAGAATGTTCCTTTGTAACATATTGTACTATAATCCTTAATCACTATAGTTTCAGTGGTCTGAGTTCTTTCAAGGCAGGATCTCTCTTCTCCCACTCTTTCATAGTACTTGATATACAGTCAGTGTTTAATATAACTTTAGCTAACGAATACACATTCATATTGCAGTCTGTCTTCATAAATTCATGTATAAAAAGAAAAGATCTCTGGATCAGAGAAAAATGGTATTACCTAGCAATTAAAGCTATGATTCTAGTACTCATACCCACGAAAGTGGCATTTTATAGAGAAAGCAGCTCAGAAAAGAGGGCTTCTTTATGGTTTGCTGTGGCTTACATTGACAGGATAGGTAGGAATGTAAAAATATAACTTGAGAAAATTAAGTATTCATGCAAGGATTTAGGAAATACTCATCATATGGTAAGAATTTTAAAGCAGGATGTGGATGCATATCAATAATTAGGAGAAGGAGCCCACACAAGATAGACTCCAGAAAATGAATGGAGCTTGTATGGTTGTAAACGGGAAAGTCATGAAACATAAAATCAAACATTTCTTTGCTCATTGTTTTTATTTATGAACCAACTGCCACTTCAGGGAGCCCAAGGGCACTTTCCCAGCAAGGGCAGCCTCAGTCTCTTGCCTTAATAGTGCTGAAAGAACTGGCTTCTGACTTTTGCTCATGTTTTTCTCTATAGCATTTTTTCCTGATTACAGGAAGCAAGGAAGCACACCTCACGGTGTTCTGAACCATACCAGGGGTTTTGTTGTAATTTAGTGAGGATTATTACTTAAGGAGTAATAAAATATTAGGAACAATAGCATCATGATAGCTTGGTACATGGAGCCAGACAAAAAACTACTCAGAATTGTGAGGCTTTTGATCCATTAATCAAAGCACTTTTAGATTCAAGTCAGATACAAGAAAAAAAAATCAGAGAAGGTTAATCCATATCTAGAAGCCTTTAATAAATAAATCATTTCAAGTGGGATGTGAGAGACTTGTTTCGTGCTTGCCTTTCCTTTGTTTAGTAATACACAGGAGTCCATACCCTTTCAATCCACGTAATGAGTTCTGGGTTTATATGCTTAATTAGTCCCTGTTGTCATATTAGCCATGGATTTGTGGGATTGTACTATTTGTTCAAAACATGCCAAGAAGGGAGAAAAAATGCCTTTCTTTGTCTAAAAATGAATCTCTACTTGCATAGAAACCTTTATTTTTCTCAAATCCTCCCTCCTTCTCTCTAGTTCTTTGTATGAGTCATGTTCTTTGTTGTTGAAACAAAACCTTGGAGAAACAAGAGAGGAAGTATTTATTTGTATCCACAGCTTCAGGACATACAGCCCATCAGAGCCAAGATGACATGATGGTACAGCTCAGTCTGTGGCTGCAGGAACTGAGTATGTTCATATTGTAACCTCTCAGGAAGCAGAATCAGGCTGTAACATTTAAGGACAGTCTAGTGGCCAGGTCATCCAAATAGCTACTTCCCCAAAGTTCCACAATGTCTCCAAACAGCACTCCCTGCAGGGGACCCAGTATTCAAACATAGGAGCCTTTGGGGAACACTTTATAAAACAGTTGTCTTAGACAGTGTTACATAGATGTGAAGAGACATCATGGCATTGGCAACTCATAGGAAGGAAAGCATTTAATTGAGATTAGCTTACAGTGTCAGAGATTTATCTCATTACCTTCACAGCAGTAACTATGGCAGCACACAGGCAGACAAGGTATTCTGGGAGCAACTGAGAATTCTACATCTTGGGTCCACAGGCAGCAGGAATAGAAAGAGACACTGGGCCTTACGTGAACTTCTGAAACCTCAAAGCTAACCTTCCAGTGACACAATTCCTTTAACATGTCTACACCTATCCCAACAAGGCCATACATTCTAATTCTTCTCAGTAGTGTCACTTCCCGATAACTGAGCATTTAACAATATGAAACTATGAGGGTCTATTCTTACTCAAACTACCATACCAACCATAGTATTTTTTAGTTAAATTTGGTTAATTTTATTTGTTAGAAGGCATGGATCTTGGACAATTGTTGCAGAATACTCAGCGTTTTTTTCAGAAATATTTAATTACCCCTCAAAAACAGAATCAAATTTTCTTGTGGTGAAATATAAACTGTCACTTAGCTTAAACAATACAAGATACTTTGTGCTAATAACTTTTTATAGTTTCTCAGACTTTGGGTTATTTTCAGAAAGATGCAGATCATATCAATTTCATTGATGTAGTGGCCTCAGATTCATTTTGAAGTGTGGCAAAGTCTTATGTCTTCTCTATACCTAGGTTTTTTTTATCATTAACACATGCAGCAAAATGTGCAAAAGTAATCTGAATATTCAAAGAATGTGGTAGCTAAGATCAAAGCAAGGTTATGTCCCTCAGGGTTTGTATCTGTATTGTTAAGGAGCTCCTGCCTTTACCTATGTTCATTTATTACTTGGTTTAAAAATTGGTACCTTTACCCCCTTTTAATGACATGTTATTGTTTTCCCCTTTGTGTTACTTAATTTTGTATTATTTTGTTACCTAATATCCAAATATACTTTTAAGGAAAATGTTGTACCATACTCTAAGATGGAAAATGGAGACCCTGATTTGTCTACGCTGAAGTGCCCAGAAGTTCCTCTACACACTCCTTTGAATAGACAACTTGAGGGATATGTTTACACTAATGAGTTGAATTTTTTGTGAGGGAGAACTTTTGTCAGAAAAGCACACTAATGACTAGAGTAAGAGTGAAAGCCTTAGGGCCTTCTCTTGGCTTTCCATTCTGTTAATCTGTGAGTTTTGTAGAGAAATCAATCACAGATTTCTTACTGCTTGTTTAAGGAGATGGCTCATTTGAATAAGAATATCCTCTCATATGTTCACATGCTTGAATATTTGGTTCCCATTGGTAGAAGTATTCAAGAACGATTATTATTAACCTGATTGAAAGAGGTGGGTCACTGAGGTTGAACATTAAGGTTTCAAAAGACTTGTATCATTAACCATGTTCCTCTCTATTTTTTATTTGTGGATCAAGATGTGACCTCTCAGCTCTTTGTGCCACAGTGTCTTTACTCCAGCACCATGAACTCTAGCCCCGTGAAGCCATAAGCCCAATGAAATGCTTTCTTTTATAAATTACCTTGGTCATGGTGTTTTATCACAACAATAGAGAAGTTACTAACAGAAAGAGGTTAGATGGTTGGTTTTACAGCAGTTATTGTTTTAATATACAATCACCAAAAAATTCAGACTTATAAAGCAGAATTTTTTTTTAAAGTAACTGCTAGCAATCACATATATGCTTATCTAGGACTTATATAGCTATTGCCTTCTGATAATTTTATGGGAATATATGCCATACATGAATGATATATATACATATATATAAATATATTTATCTGAATATATATAGCATATGACTTTATGTTGCATGTTAAGTTACATAAATGTATAGCACATATAAAAAACAAATATATTCTTATAAATATTATCTGTTGACATATATATTAACATGGATTTCAATAATATTGACCATTTATTTAATAATCTATTCATAACTTTAGTCATATTTTCAAACTTTATTTTATAAAAATTGCACTGTAACTAGCATCACCATTTCTAAATTTCATAGGAAATAATTTTTTTATGCAATGTGCTATTTTTCCTAGCACTGTTTAAATCACAACCCCTCTGGCCTTCCTTCTTTGTTGCCCCATTTCATGCAGACTGCTTTTAGTGTCTGCAGACCTTGACTTTATCTCCCATTTCTGATCCCCAAGTCAGCCCTTGATCCTGAGAGCAGATCTGGTTTCTTCTCTTTGGTTTGAAGCCTTGGCATGCACCTCTGGACATAATTTCCACTGCCCATCTGGCTTTCTTCCCTCCTGACCATTTTGTGAAGCAGTGAAACTCAGTCAAGCCTGAGCTGGGCTATGTTGTTCAGTCTTGCTTGAATTTAAATACATGGCAGGAATAGAGCAATTAAACAGGAAGTCATGTTCAGATGACTGAAGCCAATGCGGCCAAAATAAAGGTTTGGATGCCTTTTTATAGACCCAATGACCCAAGTTAAGTTCTTTAAAGCAGAATTTACTTTGGCTAGATTAACTTGGCTTTTGTATATAAAATAAAGCAGAGAAAGGGAAAGCCTTAAGAAGAGATTGACAAAGTGATATGCAGCCAGGGTGTGTTGTATGATAGCTAACGATGAGAAATACCAAAACAAGAAAGAATTTTGTTGCTTCTTGAGGAGTCACAGGGAAGTTCTATAGAGCTTTTTATGTGCCATGAAACATTCTATGTATGACATTGGCATTATCTCATTGATTCCTTTTAGCAATGCGAGGTACATATAAAATTCTTTTCTAATTCAAAAAAAATAACAAGATTAGAAAGTTAAATAATATCATACAGCTAGATGGCCTATGCTTTCTGCTTGCTTCAGACTTCAGTATTATTCCCTTAACTGAGTTAATGTGGAAAGTATTAGCAGAGATAAAAAGAGAAAAGCAGTAAGTTTATGGTAATGGCCATCCACAGTAGCTATTTCTTAGGGGAAATCATTCTTTTAAACTGTAATTAAAAGTCCAATGACTGCTTCTGATTTCCAGGAAATAGTGCTTTGCTTGCTACAACAAATTGGAACTACCAGCCCTCCCCTCCTTTCTTTTCTTCACATCTTTTGCAGACTTTCTAGTGCAGTTTACATGAAATTGAGCAGCTTGCATTGTTAGAGCACTGTCTAAATTGTGATTGCAGAATTAGCCCCCTGCTGTTGTAACTCTGGGGCTGTGAAATGAGATCTTACATAGGCACAGCCATCCAGTTGACGCTGAGTATTTTTCAGTTGCTATTTCTTTCCATAGAAACAAAATGGCTGCCAAATATGTGTGTGTGTGTGTGTGAGAGAGAGTGTGTATGTATGTATGTATATACATACATATATATATATGATATAAAGTTCTGGTGTAAAGTATTGCTCTAGATTTCTTATTGGTGGCAATAAGCTAAGTATTAAGGTGGAACCAACTCTGCCACTGAGGCTATGGTCATAGATAATCCTCCAGGGTTGGCAGGTCTTAAGTACAGTGCCTATTTTAGATTTGTCAATATACACAGAGGCTTTCATTTTCCTGTTAAATTAGGGGACTGGCCTTTAAGATAGTGGTCACTCTTAAGTAGCTGGATTCCAAGCCTGAAGAGATTTGGCTACTGTTCCCTTCAATTCTCCCTGGGGCAGAAATTTAACAAGCTATGCCATAGTGTAGCTTAACCACAACTCCCAGTTTATGATCACAACAGGTATCTGGCTTATTGTGTTGAACTAATCAGCCATTGTGGAACTTCCCACTACTCTGTAAAAGCTTGAAAAGGGTTATTTTCTTTGCTCTTTTATTGTTCTGAGTGATTTTTCTTTTTCTTTCTCTTTTCTCTTTTTGATTTTTTAAAATGAATTTATTCTGTTATATATTACATCTAGACCACAGCCTCCCCTCCTTCTTCTTCTTTCAGTACCTCCTCATCCTTCCCCTCCCCATCTACTTCTCTTCAGTTTTCCTCCAGAGAAGGTCAGGCTTCCCAGGGATATTAACCCAAATAAGACTATCAAGTTGTAATAACTCTAGGCATCTCCCCTCATGTCAAGGGTGGATGATCTGACCCAGCAGGAAGACAAGAGTCCAAAAAGCAGGCAAAAGTATCAGAAGCAGGTCTATTAGAAGTCCCACAAAACCACCTAGTTGCACAACAATAACATATATGCAAAGGGTCTGGGTTATGCCCATGCAGATTCCCCAATTTTCTGTTCAGTTAGCTTTAGTGATTCCGTATGAGTCCAGGTGTGTTGATTCCATGGGTTTCCATGTGGTGTCCTTGACCCTCTAGCTCCTACAATCCTTCCTCCTTTTCATCAACAGCATTAACTGAATTTTGTCTTAGATATGGCCATCGGTCTCTGCATCTCTTTCCTTCACTTGCTGGATGGAGCCTGAGCTTCTCTGATGGTGATTATGCCAGTCAGACACCTGTTTATGATTATAGCAGAATATCATCAGGGAATGTCTGATGATGTCCTGAGGACAGGGAAACAGGATAAATGTTGTAGGTAGACTGGGGGATAAGTGGGGACAGGAGGGATCAAGTTGAGGGGAGGGTGGAGGGTGGGAGCAAAGGGACTGCCAACTGGAATTGAGGGGCAATTCAGAAGTAAGAGAGAAACTTGAGTAGCAGTAAGAGTGCAATGAAAACTCCCAGAAATCTATTAGGGTGAGCTATGGAAGACTTCTAGTAATTGGGATCCAGAGCTCGAACTGGACATCTCCTATAACCAGGCATGGTGTACAATGGAGGGATTGGGACACAAACCCAGCGACAAAACCTTCAACCTACAATTTGTCCTGGCAGCATGATGTGCCAGTCTGTCTTGAGACTCATGGGATGAGAGGAATCCCACTCCTGACATGCCTGGCTGGACCAGAAACCAGAGGCAAACTGGGCCAGAGACATAGGATTGAACCAAACATGACTGGCAAAAACCGTAAAGAAATGATTAAGGGCTTTCTCAAGGGCCCTGTGTAAAGAGTCTTTCTCTCCCTGTCTCCTCCATTTACCCTTTCCTTTAAAATTTCCATCTATTTGCCTCATATGTCTGTATATATTTTACTATTTTCTGTCTAATGTTGTCTTTCCTCTTATCTTGATGACCATTCATGTCTGAGGTTATTTCCCCTAATGATTCCGAAATAGTAACTTCCTTTTCTGGACTGACCACTGCTATATTATTGTTCTTAACCATTATTATTATTATCATCATTATTATCATTATTACAATATATAACACTCCTAAAGCTGATTTCCTTCATACTTGCATACATACTACAAAATCTTCAGGTATTTGTATCAAAAATAGCAAATATATGTCACAAAAGTTAAAATTACTGAGAATAAAGTTCTTATACATTTTCTGGATAGTAAATAAGGAATTTTATCTCCCTATTCAAAGTAAATGTTTGCTAAAACCTACTGTCAAGACACTTACAAATATTTAATTTTCTATAATTTTATCTTTCTTTTACTTTTTTTTCCTTTTGACAGTGTCATAAGGAACCCAGTCTCTCCTCAATATAAGATCAAGAATGTAGTAATTCAGTGCTCCTGTCTCCATTTTTGTAGTGGTGGCATTAAAAGGTTGCACTGCCATGTATGAATTTTGTGGTTTTGGGAATGCCAAGTGGGCTTTGTGCAGGGTCAGTAAGAACTCTACCAGTTGATCTATATCACCAGTCCCTGTTTTGCTTTCTTTAGGCATTTAATTCCCTTCAGCCTTTTTCAATTTTTGAGAATAATTTTAATAATTTTAATCCTTGGCTCTTTCTTCTCCTCCTCTCCCTTCTTTTCTTCCTTCTTCCTCTTCTCTCATTCTCATTCTGAAGCATAAAGAAGGCTTAGAATTGACTCACTTTCCTGTTATGATATCATTGTAATCCATAGAAAAAGACTACCTAAAGGGTTAAATATGTAGTGTCAACTGTTACCAAGAACATTGTCCAAACTCCCTGGGAAATCCATTAAAATAGAAATAGTTAAGAGAAACAGTTTCAAAAGTTACATGTTAATTTCAGTGGGATTTGAGTAATGTTTTCAATGACTTACTTAATATCACAAAATTGATGTCCAGATTCTTAATTTTAATCTAACAACTCACTGGAACTACAGTCTTTCTGGAGTTAACTCAGGTCTGTCACCATCAGTATGGCGCTAGGGATGCCCCCTCAGCTCTTCTCTCACTTTATCTCTTCTGTCTCAGTGAATTTCACTGTTTTATTCAGCACAAAGTCAAATTTGCACATATTCTTCCTTTAACTCATTGTCCGCTTCCTATTTAACTTTAAGCCCTGTCATGTCTCTCTTTTTCATATATATCATTACAGAATTTCATGTGTGTTATACATAGTTAAGCATCTATTGATCTATCTGTAATTAAACTACCTACCTACCTACCTAATATTTGTTTCTTAGCTATTTTTCTGTTGCTGTGATAAAACACCATGACCAAGGAAAGTTATGGAAGAGAGAGCTTATTTTGGTGTATTATCCCAGAGGGATAAAGGTCCATCTATGATATAAGCAAAAGCAGAAATCTAAACATTTGAATTGCATAAAAGCCAGCTAATTGAGGGAAGAGATGAAACTGAACAGGCAGTAGAGAAATGCATGATGGGGGTGCTGGGCTTGAGTTCAAGTGCTCTGGAAGACCAGTACTTGTTTTTAAATGCTGGGTTATTTGTCTGTCCATCCCAGTTTTTAAATTTGTTTTTGGTATGCATTTATGTTTGTGAGTTAGAGTGATGATATTTTTTCTTTTGCAACAGGTATTATAAATCTGTGCTGTAGGTCACTGTGGGAATTCATTATGGTCAGGACAATTCTCAGTCACTGCTTTATTTATTTATTTATTTATTTATTTATTATTTTCTACATTTTATATCTACATTTTTAACACCAAGAAAATTCTCTTAATAGTATACTAAAGATGAAGAAGAATGATTCAAGTTTGACTCAGTATAAGGAATGTTATGTTTTGATTCCTTGGTTTGGCTGGAGAAAAGACTCATTATTAAAACACCCATTAACTTCTGAAACTCAGAGCTCCCTTAGCAGTCAAAAACAAAAACAACACTCATCTATCTTTGCTCTTTATTTTTCTCTAATGTTCACAAATGCCTTCTGGTGAAGAGAAGGGCACAGGGGTGAGACTGAAGAAGTGGAAAAGGGGCTGGGGAGGCTGTTTACATTGTCGGCTGAAGTCTTACAGTTCTGGTTTTGCTAACTTTGAAAGTAGATAAACTACAGGATGTTGAAATACAGTTTTAATATAATGCTAAATATAAATGAATATTCATTTATGTATTGCTAATAGCTTTTTTTTATTAGGAATATTAAATACCCATGGCACTTATTGCAGAATAGTAGAGTCTAACATATTTAGACTATATCCCTAATTCCATATAGAAAATATGTAGCAAATCTCTGGTTCATATGATCCACTCTTGATTTAATTTTATTCTTAACACTTCCTGTACTCTTTAAAATTATTTGGACTTCTATAGATCTTCCAAAGAGTATGTGTCTTAATTATTACATAGTACTACTTGAGCCAGCAATACCACTCCTGGGCATATACCCAGAAGCTGCTCCAACATGTCATAAGGACACATGCTCCACTATATTCATAACAACCTTATTTATAATAGCCAGAAGCTGGAAACAACCCAGATGTCCCTCAATAGAGGAATGGATACAGAAAATGTTGTACATTTACACAATGAAGTACTACTCAGCTATTAAAAACAATCACTTCATGAAATTCTTAGGGAAATGGATGGACCTGGAGAATATCATCCTGATATCAATGGGAGGACAGGTCCTTGGTCCTGTGAAGGCTCTATGCCCCAGGGTAGGGGAATGCCAGGGCCAGGAAATGGGAGAGGGTGGGTTGGTGAACGGGGGTAGGGGGAAGAAAATAGGGGGTATTTTAGAGGGGAAACCAGGAAAGAGGGGAACATTTGAAATGTAAACAAAGAAAATAATAAAAAAGAAAGAAATTAAAATTCCAATTAAAAGTATACTTATTTATTTGTTATTTTTAATGGTTTATTTTATTTTTAATTATATGTATCTTTGTGTGTCTGTGTATGATTATGTTCACATAAATGTCAGTGTTTGAGCAGAGCAACAAAATGGAATAAGATAACCTGAAGTGGACATCATAGATTGCTGTAAACTGCCCAGCGTGAGTCCCAGTGCCTTTGATGGAAATCAATCCTCTTTAAGAACAGCAAGATTTTAAATAATGAGCTAGCCCTCCATCCCCAAGAAACATACTTATTAATTAATCTAATAATAATAAACTTATAACATGTTTATATAAAAAATTCATTTTATTTCCAAAGTGAAAGAATATAAAGAAGAGTAATAATATCTAACATTTTTGTTATTCTCTTTAAGAGTAAGCCTAATTGGAAATGGGCTATTTTATTTATGTTAAGTTGTTATGATCTATTCTTTTTTGGTTAACCACATGAAGAAAATCTATAGTCACTCAGAAGCATACCTGTGAAATGGGGTGGGGGCTTTAATATTCTTTATCGATGATTACAAATAGTCCCTTTTAGGATTACACTCACACTTGTAGCATGGTAATTTCTTAAAGACAAATATTAATGTGAATTTTAATAGCCTATTCATGACTATGCCATGTTACATAAAAGCATACCTTCCCCTTTGAATAGATTGTTTACCAATATATTTTGTATATATGTACTTACGCCATCTTGCTTGAGTGACTGGAAAACGTTAATTAGTTTAGTTATGAAGATATTCTGCAAGTTTGTCCAATTGTCTATTAGAGGCTGCAGTAACTTAAACAACAGAAATACCATTTCTCTTTCATAGGGTTAGCACATTCACAATAACACGGCTGCCAGGTCTGGAGTCTAGTGACGCTCACTTCCTTCCTTAGACATGGACATTTTTGTGTGTTTCTTCATATGATACAGAGATAGGATAAAAGCTCTCCTGCCTACTTGGTTCCTTAGTACTTTCCTTACCTGCCATCTAAAGACCTGATCCATTCTCAAAGCCTCTATTAATCTAACACATAATCGTATTGAGATTAGAAGAATGTTTAGCGTATTTTTAGAACAGAATCTCATATAGATCAGGCTATACTTGAACTCTCAATCTTCCTCCCTTTACCTGCCAAATGGAAGATCATAGGCCTGGATAGAATGGAAGTCTTTGTGAATGCTAAGTAAACATTCTACCCAATGTGCTACAACTGAACCCTAGTAATTTAGGTTCATCAAAATTGTATAAATCTACAAGTTTGGGGACAGTGTTCAAAGACATTTTCTGTAATCATTCCTGCCCCATCTGAAATTACATATCTATATAATGTCACATTTTCTTTAAATAGGTAAACCAAAATAGTAAATTATGAAAAGAACTGTTTGTGCACATATACTAACTTGGTCAAAAAAAAATAAAGAAAAAGAAGTTATGGATGTTTCAGGGAGTTAGTGAACAGGGGAGGTATTGGAGAAAGAAGAGCAAAGGGGAGATTATGTAATTCATTATTTATTTATGAGGTTCTCAAAAAGTGAAAAATTAAAGATAAATAGTAACGAGGGCAAAAATCTGTGAAACTGAGACAGGAAAACCATACATGAAAACAATTAATAAGCGAACCCAGAAGCTGATCTTTAAAAAGTTTGATAAAACTGTGACATTCCAGCCATACAACCCAAAAATGATTGCTGATGTCCAAAATGAAAGGGCAGTATACACTTTGGACCACTGTACAAGGCAGCATGACAACTCAAAGCTGAAGTCTATTTAACATCTTAAAACTCCTTAAGTCTGTTTGACCAGCTTTTAGAATATCTAGATGCTCATGTATCCTTCATTGTGTCTTTTCAGCTAAAACTACATATGCTATACTCTGTAGTTAGAGTTTTAATGTCAAACAGATCGTTTTAGTCGAATGAAATGTTATTTCAGGCTTTTTTGGTTTGCTTCTTGCTTACCCAGTTTGCACTCCTCACTGGCTGTTGCCCCTTTCCCTATGAGAATCCTGTTTTCGTGAAAAGTTTAACATTGTATTGGCTTATGCTTTAACCAACATGACCTTCTCCTTGATTTCTAGATCACAATTTAAATTTTTATTTATTGTTATTTTTTTGTTTTATGTGATTATTTCCATATTGACTTAGCATATTATTGTTTCATGGATCTATTTATACTTCACGGATATGAGGCAACTAACTTTGGAAGGAAAATCTTGACGTTACCGGTGCTGAGGGATATGTTTTTTCATATTTTTTCCTGTACTGTTCTCAATAGAGAACTGTATAATTTTCATAGGTGAAACTTCACTTTAATTTTTTCTTATCAGGGCTTTATTGTTCTGTTCTTCCCAATAAAGTGTAAAATTCAGAAACATTGAGTATTTATACTTGTTTTTTTTTAGACTATTTAAGCCGGAAACAGTATATATTCCTGATAAACATATAGCAAATGAACAAAATCCCCATCAGCTGATGAAATTAACTGGCTAAAACTGCTGTTCAATTTGAGTTATTATTGCTTCCTGTTACTTGAGACATTGATTTCCAGTTTTCACAGAGAACCCTCTGTGCCAAGAGCTTTGCCTTTGACTGACATATGCATAGCCCAGAGGCAAAAGAAGCTTGCTCATGCTCACCTGGGTAGTTCTTCGGAGAACTTGAATCACAAGAGTCTAATTTCAAGAGCTCGGATTAGTCCCTAACTTGACTAACATTAACTTCAAATAAGGAAGAGAAACAGCTCATTATGCATTTAAAGGTAGGAGAGAGTGTCAGTCTCAGATGTGAGTCAAATAAAATAAATTGTTAGGAGATGCTTCTGAAATGATTTTAAAATTATACTGTTTTGATGAGTGGAAAAACAATGTTCTTGTTTATATTCTCTGGTCCGGCCATTTGAGCTAGCAGGAGTCTAATGCTTGCCATTCAAACTGAGTACTATGTCTCCAATTTGTGAAGTAGCATTTAGGCAAATAACATGTTTTCACTGCTTGATTCTGCTCTAGGGATCTATATTCACCCCCCTCTTTTAAAAGTCTCTGATATAAATATGACTCATTTTGTATCTGTGCCAATGAGCAACATGAGACCTTAGCATCATTTCTGTGTCTTTGAAATATCTCTCTGCGTTTCCCTTGTCAAATATGATGCTTTATTCTAAGGATAAATCTTTCTTACCAGCTTTGTACAGTTAAAGTACATAAATTGATTTCCAATCATTTTTTAATGCCTTCAGCATTTGCTTTAGAAATCGCCGATATGTGAGGGCACTCATCAAATAAAGCCACATTTTGACATTTACATTAATATCAAGAGACCATTTAATGAGCAGTGTTACTGTGGAGGAGAAAAAAGAACTCTTGAATGGTAGTATAATCTCCACTGTACACCCATGTATACTTTGTGAGCAGGCTGAGGATGGTTCGTTCCTTCAAGGTCAGGAAACTATGTAGAGAAGGGGCGGGTATTCTGTTTGCTGTGATCTTCCCAGGGCACAGTCACTCTCTTCTGCCCTCGTCTATGCAAAAAGCAAAATCAAAATAAAACGGGTCCTTGTTTGGGGGGGGGGAGACATGAGAAAAGCTGGCCGCCTCCCTCATGACTCACCCAGCTGGCTGTGTGGTTCTGGGAGCCTTTTTTAAGACTGGGAGGAGATTGGAGGAGGCAAGGGAAGAGCGCTGGAAAGCTATACAGAAATTAAGTCTTTTACTTAGTGCATAGGAAGGTGCCTGTGTGGATTAAATGAAACATTGTTTTGCCAGAAAGCACGCAGCTTTCAGAAAACTGATTTTCACAAAGATATACACCAAAATTATTGTAGAAATTGTGTAAGGGTTGGCTGACAGAACTGCTGATGAGCCATCTTCTGGATTCAGCTTTTCTTGTCCTAGGAAGTATCTAGAATAGGACCTGCAGCTTTATAGACACCCAACAAATAGCAGCGGCTGCTATGGCAAAGTAAATGAGCCTCGTCCTAAGAATCCTGAACCCACATATAAGCCTTTGCCTACTCCTAGCTGTTTAGTTGTAGGTATCATTTAAATCCTCTAAACGCCATTGCCATTCACTTATCAATAAGATAAAGATGACACCTGCCCGTCTGCATACGGCAGAAGCTGAGTCAAGAACTCCGGGAGACTAAACATAAGTCTGTGTTAAAGAACAAGTGCAAAGATCAACAGTAGCAACTAGCTTCCTCTGAAACCTCATCAGACAAGGAGCTAAGGAGAGTTCACTCAGATTGTAAGATGAACTCTATTTGAACACTGTGAAACCACAAAACTAGGGCAATCAAAGTCTGGAGGTGATGTTGTAGTTTAAAATAGACAGGTAAGTGCCTTGTAAGGTGTGGAATGCATGCAGTTCTGCATTAGTTTCATTATTCAGCCAAACTCCTCTTATGAGCTAATATTTACCGAACTTTTACGATAAGCCACACACAAAACAGTGTCTTCTGAACATGGTGTTTCATTTAACCCTCACTACACCATTCTCAGGGATACATTAAATATTGTTGTCATCATTAAACAGTGAGGAAACCATCTTGTCAGTTATTATTACTCTCGTTGTACACAAGGCCAGCTCCAGCCCTCAGAAAGGTTTCCTCTAACTGGGTCACAGAGAGATCCAGCTGCCCACCCACTACTGGCCCCACAGGGATGCAGGAGAAGGCTATTTTTGTCTCCTGCCCATCCCACAGAGCCTGGCACCCAGCTCCCCGAGGGAGGACTGCTCTTTGAAATTCCTGGCACCCACTCCATTCTCCTCCTCCTCATACACGGCTCATCTCTCCCAGTGATATCTGCATTAGGTTTGTCTGTTAGTTCAGACACAAGCAAACATGGCTCAAGCTTAGTAGTCTCTAATTAGATATTGAGATCTTGCTATACTTTGGGAAGAGGGGCTGAAAGAGAATTATTGTAGATGAGGCCTTGCCTGCAGCCCATCTTCTCCGAAAGATTGTTAATAGACTTTTATGTATGTACCAAGATCACATTTGCTGTGCATTTAGGGTTTGGTGTGTGTCTCCGGGGCATTTTCTTCCTAGTTCAGTAGGCCCTTTGGTGTTAAGTAGCTGGTAACCTAGGAAATGATGCGGGGGAAGAAGGCTTTGGTAGTGCTCAGTTGCCAGTGTGATTGTCAGCCTGGTGGGCCGACTCTGAGGTAGTAGGTGTGTGTGAGGGTGGGTGAGGGTGCTGTGAGCTTGCTTGCCTGTGGTTGCAGAGTGCTGGCACAGGAGTGTGGGTGTGATTGCAGTGAGTGATGCACGCAGGGTAATTGTCAGGCAGCTCGGATTTTCTCCCTCTGTCTTTTTTGCTTCTTTTTCTCCCTCTAATTTATAGTAGGCAAAGAAATCCTCCGCTGCATCAACGAGGTGATATTTTTGAAAAGTTTCCAAGGGGATGAATTATATGCTGTTTCAATTCTTCAGAATTATTGATTCTTTTAAGTTTTGTGACTAATATTTCTTTTTTTAAATTGATTTAAGTTTTATTACATTATGATGAGAAAAGATACACGATTTCAATTTATCTGAATTTAACATTTAAAAACATATTTTAAGTAAATAGAATTAAATCACATTCTTGTTTCCCTTTTGTACCCCAACTCCTCCCAGCTTCTTCCCTTCAATACCTACAATATCTTCTTTGTCAAATTCTTTAAAATTTATAAAATATTATAACAATAAAAATGAGTATTATAAAAGTTGTTTGATATAAAACAACAATCAATTTAACAGTCTTATGTAGATGCTTGTTTACAGCAATATTGAAAATATGTTTTTCTTAATATAAATTTTAACTCCAAACATATTAACTGTATATTTTAAAATAATATATCACTACTAATATTTTTTAAATGAACATAAGTATATAAAGTCTTTTTGTTTGTTTGTTTTGTATTTAGTAGAGTTTAAAATCTTGGCTCTTACTGTGGTACAAGCCCAAATTAAGAACAATTTTTAGACATTGGATTACATTTTAAAAAGGCTGTACTTCAATGACCCTCACATCACCAAAGGATTTTACCTCCATTGTAGCTGAGAGTTGACAGTTCTGCTGTGCCAAGGAATGAATTGTAGGCATGATTTTTGGATACAGATTTCCTGCTATGGTCAAACCTATTTGACTTGAGTGAGTGACTTTATTCTCAGCCCAGAGAGAACAGGTTACATTCATTTAAGAAATGGTGTGTGTATTACGATGGTCTATCCATAAAGTCATTCACCAACTGTTTTAATGAACAGTGGTTCAGCTTGGAGGGTGGCACAGACATTAGGTGAGGGTAAGAATCTGGTTCATTGGCTGTGATAATTTAGAAAAGCATTTATCTCAGATAAAGAGCAACTTATAAAGTCCTCTTCTTCAAACTTGATAAAATAGTTACAAACGTCAAGAAAAGCATTCAATGTCACGCTTTGTTGTTCTCTTACAAGCCACCTCCCAAGTTAATTGTCTACGTTTATTTTGGCTGTATAAATACTTTTGAAATATGTAAGCTGTTCTGAAAACCATAGTATAGTGTAAAAACATCAAATAAACTATACTACTAATAGAGGGGTCTGAGATAGGAGAATCATGATTTCAAGAACATTATGTGGTACACAGCAAGACACTGTCACGAACAAACAAGCTGAAAGTGGATATGGATTGTACAATATTGGATCTATTTCTCCAATTACCAAATTAAAGAGACCATTGGATGACAGTCAACAGATTTCTAGTGCCTTATGCTTTTGATTTTCAATCAATTAGGATATGTTGGTAATATTAATTTTCATATTAAGATATTAAGAAAAAGTAATTCCTGTTATCTTTGTTTTAAGAGGTGGAATAGGTTTGTGTGGGTTTGTTGAAAGATTACTTTCTTGCTTCTTCTAGAGTGTAGTTTTTCTCCTTATGTTGGTGTTTTCTATTTGTTATCCTTTGTAGGGCTGGATTTGTGTAAATTTGGTTTTGTCATGGAATATCTTGTTTTCTCCATCTATTGTAATTGAGAGTTTTGCTGCGTATAGTAGCCTGGGCTGGCATTTGTGTTCTTGTAGGGTCTGTTTGACATCTGCCCAGGATCTTCTAGTTTTCATAGTCTCTGGTGAGAAGTCTGGTATAATTCTGATAAGCCTGCCTTTACATGTTACTTGACCCTTTTCCCTTACTGCTTTTAAAATTCTTTCTTTGTTTAGTGCATTTGGTGTTGCGATTATTATGTGACGGGAGGAATTTCTTTTCTGGTCCAGTCTATTTGGAGTTCTGTAGGCTTCTTGTATGTTCATGGGCATCTGTTTGTTTAGGTTAGGGAAGTTTTCTTCTATAATTTTGTTGAAGATATTTACTGGCCCATTACATTGGGAGTCTTTACTCTCTTCTATACCTATTATTCTTAGGTTTAGTCTTCTCATTGTATCCTGGATTTCCTGGATGTTTTGGGTTAGAAACTTTTTGCTTTTTGCATTTTCTTTGACTGTTGTGTCAGTGTTTTCTATGGTGTCTTCGGCCCCTGAGATTCTCTCTTCTACCACTTGTATTCTGTTGGTGATGCTTGCATCTATGAGTCCTGATTTCTTTCCTAGGTTTTCTATCTCCAGGGTTGTCTCTCTTTCTGATTTCTTTATTGTTTCTATTTTGATTTTTAGATTCTGGATGGTTTTGTTCATTTCCTTCACCTGTTTGATTGTGTTTTCCTATAATTTTTAAGGGATTTTTGTGTTTCCTCTTTAAGGGCTTCTAGCTATTTATACCTGTGTTCCCCTATATTTCTTTTTTTTTTTTCAGTTGAGAATTCTTTTTTTTTTA
>NW_022196897.1:93057217-93072109 GCF_008632895.1 Mastomys coucha
CTGTGGTTCTCAACTTGTCAAAAGATGTCAAAAGACCCTTTCACAAAAGTTTAAGTCCATCAGAAAACACACATGTTTGTAACTTTAATTTTTTTCAAAGCTTATTTTTAATGATGCTCAGCTATTAAAAACAATAAATTTATGAAATTCTTAGGGAAATGGATGGATCTGAAGTATATCATCTTGAGTGAGGCAACCCAATCACAAAAGAACAAACATGGTATGCACTCTCTGATAAGTGGTTATTAGCCTAGAAGTTTGGAATACAGGAAGAACAACCCACAAACCACAAAGAACTCAAGAAGAAGGAAGTCCCCTATATTTCTTTAAGGGAGTTATTTATGTCTTTCTTAAAGTCCTGTATCATCATCATGAGAAGTGATTTTAGATCTGAATCTTGCTTTTCTAGTTTGATGGTGTGTCCAGGAGTTGCTATGGTGGGAGAATTGGGTTCTAATGATGCCAAGTAACCTTGGTTTGTATTGCTCATTTTCTTATGCTTGCCTCCCCACTATCTGGTTATCGCTAGTGCTACCTGCCCTTGCTAATTCTGACTGGAGCCTGTCCTTCTTGTGATCCTGGCTGTGTAGAACTCCTCAGAGTCAAGCTGTCTCTGTGATCCTGTGATTCTGGGATCCTGTGATGGTGAGCTTGTTAGAGCACCTGGGAGTTTAACTTCTTCTGGATGTTGTGGGACTGGCTGTGGAGTTTGCACCCAAGGTCTGCTCAGGACCAGCCCAGACAGACCAGAAGGAACCTGTGTCTCTGGGCTGGCAGAGTTCCTGTGTGCCTGGGTCCCACTAGTTCCAGTTACTTCTGGTGTTGAGATAGATGTTGTGTCCTCATTACCTCTGATCCTGGGCGTGTTAGAGTGCCTGGGAGTGGAGCTTCCTCTACGTGTTGTGGGACTAGTTGTGGAGTTTGTGCCCAAGGTCTGCTCAGGACACAGACCCAGATAGACAGGAAGCAACCCGAGCCACTGGGCTGGCAGAGTTCCTTGACTAATATTCTTAATGAGAGTTCTTGGGACTTTGAGGAAGCTGGGGAGGCCAGCTTTGGCTGCTTGTTTCTGAAAAGGAGATATAAACCTCATGCGTCATGTTAGAAAGATAGCCTGTACAGATCAATGCTAATTTCTGCATCCAACCTCACTGGCACATTTAAACATTTCGTAGTATTAGTTCCAAGTGGACTTTAGAAAAAAATCATTTCTATTAATTTTAATACATGTTTATTTGATATTGTTTCATCTAGTGGGTGGGCTTATCATTCTTATCTAAGTTCATCCCAAGTTGGACCTGAAATTCAAATCAGACCTGTAAGTGTCAGACTTAAAAGCAAAACATTGTAAAATAGAGAATATATCTTAAAGCTGAAAGATGTAAGTTTAGAAACTTGGCAATAATCTTACTGAGAAAGTCTGAACAAGAATGGAGTTCATACTAAAGGATTCATGAAACCGAGAGAAGCATCCACATGATGTCAGTTTGATTTCCTGGATGCAGTTGTTCTGAGGCTGAGTATACTCTTCATCATAGAAAATGGTGAATGCCCATAATAATCAAAACACCAAATCCACTAAACAAAGAAAGACTTTTAAAAGCAGTAACATATAAAGGCAGGCCTATCAGAATTACACCAGACTTCTCACCAGAGACTATGAAATCTAGAAGATCCTGGACAGGTATAATACAGACCCTAGGAGAACACAAATGCCAGCCCAGGCTACTATACCCAGCAAAACTCTCAATTACCTTAGATGGAGAAAGGTATTCCATGACAAAACAAAATTTACACAATATATTTACACAAATCCAGCTTACAAAGGATAATAGATGGAAAACATCGACATAAGGAGCAAAACTACACTCTAGAAGCAAGAAAGTAATCTTTCAACAAATCCACACAAACCTAATTCCACCTCTTACAACAAGAACAACAGGAAGTAACAATTACTTTTTCTTAATATCTTAATATGAAAATTAATATTACCAACATATCCTAATCAATTGAAATAAAAAATATGAGGAATTAGAAATTCATTGACTGTCATCCAATGGTTTCTCTAATTTGGTAATTAAAGAAATAAGTCCAATATTATACAATCCATATACCCTTTCAGCTTGTTTATTCATGACAGTGTCTTGCTGTGTACAACATAATTGTCTTGAGATCTTGCTTCTCCTATCTCAGCCTATTAGCAGTATTGTTTACTTCATGTTTATACACTATACCTTGGTTTTCAGAACAGCTTATATATTTTAAAAGTATTTATATACCCAAAAGAAATGTAGACAATTAAATTGGGAGGGGGTTTGTAAGAGAACAACAAAGAGTAAGACTGAATGCTTTGCTTGACATTTGTAACTCTTGTATCAAGTTACCACAGTAAGAGCCAAGATTCTAAGCTTTACTAAATACAAAACAAACAAGCAAACAAAAATACTTTATATATTTATATTCATTTAAGAAAATATTAGTAGTGATGTATTATTTGGAAATATAAAGTTAATATGTTTGGAGTTATTTAAAATTTATATTGAGAAAAATGTATGTATTTTCAGTATTGCTGTAGACAAGCATCTACATAAGAATGTTAAAGTGATTGCTGTTTTATATCAAACAACTTTTATAGCATTCATTTTTATTGTTATAATATTTTATAAATTTTAAAGAATATGACAAAAATATATTGTAGGTATTGAAGGGGGGTCTGTGGGAGGAGTTGGGGTACAAAAGATAAACAAGAATGTGATTTAATTCTATTTACTTAAAATATGTTTTTAAATGTTAACAAATTCAGATAAATTGAAATCATGTAACTTTTCTCATCATAATGCAATAAAACTTAAAAAAAAAAAGAAAGAAAATGGTGACTGCCATTACATTTTATTGAAGACTTTGATACTGCACAATTCCACAGGTGGGGGTCATAATTACAGACCTGATGTCAAGAAATGATCTATATCAAGCATGTGCAATTATCCCAACACAATCAAATTTTGGAAAGTATCTACCACAGTGGCTGTTGTTTGAGGGGACTGGTTTGTCTTGCCAAGAATGAGATACACTTTTTGCCATAGGAAAGTGGTGGCTTTCAAAAGGAGCAATTCTGTAGTAGTTGACATTGGTCACTGTTGGGAGATGTTTTGGGTTATCATCATCTAACATGTAGATACAAGAAATACTACTTAATATTCTACAATGTACAGTACAACTTCCAAAACAAACTATTATCTGGACCAAAATATTCATATTCCTATTTTTGACACTTCTATGCATAAAGCTGCAAACATCCACTAATATGTAAAACATCTATGCATTGTGTGATGACTAATCTCCACTGTTAACTAGAGTAGATTTAGAATCACCATTGAGAAGCATCCATGAGTTGGTTATAGGGACATTTCAAGAAAAGTTTTGCTGAGGGGGAAATACCTACCCTGAATGTTATACAATACTATTTTGTGTGGTATAGTCTTGGAATGAATTAAAGTGGACAGCAAGTTGACTACTAACATTCATTCTTTCTGCCTTTTGATTGTGCATGTAAAGTCATGACTTGTTTGATCGTCTTGCTGACATGCTGTCTCTGTCATGATGAACTACATATCTGAGAATTTTAGCCAAAAGAAATGCTTTTGTTTTCTTAAGTTACTTTTTTAGATGTTTTATCACAGAGATGAAAACAAAATAAAACAAAACAAAATGCAAAAAAACCCAAAATAATAAAACAAATAAACAAACAATAACTAATACAGAATATTGATGGCAAGAAGTGAGACTATTGTTGGGATCAACTGGACCATACAGTTTTATAGGCTTGGAACTGGATTATAGGAGGAATTGCAAAAAACTGGGACATTCAGGCTAGAGAAATCCCAAAATTCTGTAAGCCAAGCTTAATGGACCACTCAAGTGTTTGTTAGGAAGACCAGAATGCTGGGACAGTTTCAGAAAGGACCAAAGACTTTATCAAGTACTGGGCTAAGAGCTATTCAACTTATTTTCTGGCAAAGAATCTCTGTGGCTATGTCCCTGTTCTCAGAATAAGAGTAAGGTAAATAAAAAAGTAATGGATTAACTTGATGGTGGATGAATCTCATGATAAGAAAGCATTCACACTATGTTTTAAGCTAGGCTCACTCTCATAAAGCTATGAAAATGTGTTGTTAGGAAAAAGAAGGACTTTTAATGTTATAGACAAGACAGGTGTTAAAAAAAAAAAAAAACACTGTGTTTCTTAAAGAAGTTGGCATTATTAAAGAGAAACCCTTTCTCCCAACCCCTAGGACAAAACACACCCACCCACTAATGATTCTAGTTTATAACAATGCAAATTAATTTTTTAATTGAAAACCTGAGTGAGTTTATTTTGTTAAGGACATTTTTCTTGTTTGGAAGATCGCTAATAAAGAATAATGCTATTGAATAATATAAAGTAATTTTTAGAAAAGATTTGATTCTAAAATATCATTAATTTATTTCTTTTTTGACCAAATTATCATTGAGTAGAGCATTTATCAGCTTCCATGTGTATGTGGGATTCCTGTTGTATTTGTTGGTATTGAAGACCAGCTTTAGTCTGGGGTGAACTGATAGGATGCATGGGATTATTTCAATATTCTTGTATCTATTGAGGCCTGTTTTGTGACTGATTATATGGTCAGTTTTGGAGAAGGTAACATGAGTTGCTGAGAAGAAGGTATATTCTTTTGTTTTAGGATGAAATGTTCTGTAGATATCTGTTACATCCATTTTGTTCATAACTTTGTTAGTTTCACTGTGTCTCTGTTTACTTTTTGTTTCCATGATCTGTTCATTGATGAGATTGGGGTGTTGAAGTCTCCCACTATTATTGTGTGAGGTACAATGTGTGCTTTGAGCTTTAGTAAAGTTTCTTTTATGAATGTAGGTGGCCTTGTATTTGGAGTCTAGATATTGAGAACTGAGAGTTCATCTTAGTAGATTTTAGTTTGGTGAGTATGAAGTGTCCTTCCTTGTGTGTGTGTGTGTGTGTGTGTGTGTGTTTGATAACTTTAGGTTGAAAGCTGACTTTATTCAATATTAGAATGGCTACTCCAGCTTGTTTCTTGGGACCATTTGCTTGGAAATTTTTTTTTATGGCTTTTTACTCTGAGGTAGTGTCTGTCTTTGAAATTGAGGTGAATTTCTGTAGGCAGCAAAATGTTGGGCCCTGTTTACATATCCAATCTGTTAGTCTATGTCTTTTTATTGGGGAATTGATTCCATTGATGTTAAGACATATTAAGGAAAACTGATTGTGGCCTCCTGTTTATTTTGTTGATAAAGGTGGAATTATGTTTGTGTGGCTATCTTCTTTTGAGTTATTGAAGATTAATTTCTTGCTTTTTCTAGGGTATAGTTTCCCTCCTTGTGTTGGTGTTTTCTATCTATTATCCTTTGTAGGGCTGGATTTGTAGAAAAGTATTGTGTAAATTTGGTTTTGTCATGAAACATTTTGGTTTCTCCATCTATGTTAATTGAGAGTTTTGCTGGATATAGTAGCCTGGGCTAGCATTTGTGTTCTCTTTGGGTCTTTATGACATCTGCCCAGGTTGTTCTGGACTTTAGAGCTTCTGGTGAGAAGTCTGGTATAATTCTGATAGTCCTGCCTTTATATGTTATTTGACCTTTTCTCTTACTGCTTTTAGTATTCTTTCCTTGTTTTAATGCATTTGAAGGCACAACATACCTAAACCTATGGTATATAATGAAAGCAGTGCTAAGAGGAAAACTCTTAGCTCTGAGTTCCTCCAAAAAGAAACTGGAGGGAAAATATACTAGCAGTTTGACAGCACACCTGAAAGCTCTAGAACAAAAAGAAACAAATACACCCAAGTGGAGTAGACAGCAGAAAATAATCAAACTAGGGCTGAAATCAACCAAGTAGAAACAAAAAAGAACTATACAAAGAATCAAGAAAACCAGGAGCTGATTCTTTGAGAAAATCAACAAGATAGATAAACCTTAGCTAGACTAAGCAGAGGGCACAGAGACAGTATCCAAATTAACAAAGTCAGAAATGAAAAGGGAGGCATAACAACAGAAACCAAGGAAATTAAAAAAAAAAAAATCATCAGATCATACTACAAAGTCCTATACACAACAAAACTGGAAAATTTGGGTGAAATGGACAATTTTCTAGACAGATACCAAATACCAAAGTTAAATCAGGATCATATAAACCATCAAAACAGTCCCATAACCCCTACAAAGTCTCCCAACCAAAAAAGCCCAAGACCAGATGGGTTTAGTGCAGATTTCTATCAGACTTTCAAAGAAGACCTAATACCAATACTCTTCAAGCTATTCTACAAAATAGAAACAGAAGGATCACTACCCAATTCATTCTATGAAGCCACACTTATGCTTACACTTAAACCACACAAAGTCCCAAGAAAGAAAGAGAACTTCAGACCAATTTCCCCTATGAATATTGATGCAGAAATACTCAGTAAAATTCTCACAAAATGAATCCAAGAACATATCAAAATGATCATTTATCATGATCAAGAAGACTTTATCCCATGGATGCAGGGATGGTCCATTATACAGAAATCCATCAAACCAAATCACCACATAAAGAAACTCAAATAAAAAAAAAAAACATGATCATCTCATTAAAAGCCGAGAAAGCATTTGACAAAACTGAACACCCCCTCATGGTAGAAGTCTTGGAAAGATCATGAATTCAAGGCCCATACACAAACATAGTAAAAAGCAATATACAGCAAACCTGTAGCCAACATCAAGATAATTGGAGAGAAACTGGAAGAAATCCCATTACAATCAGGGACTAGACAAGGCTGCCCACTCTTTCCCTATCTATTCAATACAGTACTCAAAGTCTTAGCCCGAGCAATTAGACAACAAAAAGAGGTTAAATTGGAAAGGAACAAGTGAAAATATCACTACTTGCAGATGATATAATAGTATACTTAAGTGACTCCAAAAATTTCACCAAAGAACTCCTTCAGTTGATAAACAACTTCAGCAAAGTAGCTGGATATAAAATTAACTCCAACAAACTAGTAGCTTTCCTCTACTCAAAGGATAAAGAGGCTGAGAAAGAAATTAGAGAAACAACACCCTTCACAACAGTCACAAACAATATAATATAAAGTATCTTAATGTGACTCTAACCAAGCAAGTAAAAGATCTGTTTGACAAGAACTTAAAGTCTTTGAAGAAAGAAATTGAAGATCTCACAAGATGGAAAGATCTCCCATGCTCATGGATTGACAGGATTAATGTAGTAAAAATGGCCATCTTGCTGAAAGCAATCTACAGATTCAATGCAATCCCCATCAAAATTCCAAATCAATTCTTCATAGAGTTAGAAAGAACAATTTACAATTTCATCTGGAATAACAATAAGCCCAGGATAGCGAAAAATATTCTCAACAATAAAAGGACTTCTGTGGGAATCATCATCCCTGGACTCAAGCTGTATAACAGAGCAATATTGATTAAAAACTGTATGGTATTGGTATGTAACAAGCAAGTAGATCAAGGGAATAGAATTGAAGTCCCAGAAATGATCCCACACACCTATGGTCACTTGATCTTTGACAAAGGAGCTAAAACCATTCAGTGGAAAGAAGACAGCATTTTCAACAAATGTTGCTGGCTCAACTGATGATCTTCATGTAGAAGAATGCACATCGATCCATTCTTTTTTCTTTGTAAAAAGGCCAAGTCCAAGTGGATCAAGGACCTCTACATAAAACCAGACACACTAAAGCTAATAGAAGAGAAAGTGGAGAAGAACCTCAAATACATGGCCAAAGGGTAAATTTTCCTGAACAGAACATCAATGGCTTATGCTCTAAGATCAACAATCAACAAATGAGACCTCAAAAAATTGCAAAGTTTCTGTAAGTCAAAGGACATGGTCAATAGGACAAAATGGTAACCAACAGATTAGAAAAAGATCTTTACCAATCCTACATCTGATAGAGTGCTAATATTCAATACATACAAAGAACTCAATAAGTTAGACACCAGAAAATCAAATAACCCTATTAAAAATAGGATACAGAGCTAAATAAAGAATTCTCACCTAAGTAAACTTGAATGACCGAGAAGCCCCTAAAGAAAAGTTCAACATCCTTAGTCATCAGGGAAATGCAAATCAAAACAACCCTAAAATTCCACCTCACGCAGAATGGCTTAGTCAGAATGGCTAAGATCAAAAACTCAGGTGACAACAGATGCTGGTGAAGATGTGGAGAATGAGGAATACTCCTCCATTGCTGGTGGGATTGCAAGCTGGAACAACCATTCTGGAAATCAGGATGGTGGTTCATCAGAAAATTGGACATAGTACTACCTGAGGACCCAGCTATACCATTCCCATGCCCAATTTGGGCATATACCCAAAAGATGCTCCAACATACAACAAGGACATATGCTCCCTCATAGAAGCAGAGCGAGGGGGATGGGATAAGGGATTTTAGGTGGGAAAACTGGGAAAGGGTATAACATTCGAAATGTAAATAAAATATCTGCCATGGACTGGGTTCGCTGCAGGGACCTCTTGTTCCGTGGGATGGGAGCTCTGGTTAGGTGGGCAAAAAATTCGGAGAGTGACAAACAGAGTCGACACAAGGAAGTGCTGAGTCTGAGTGTATTTCTTAAAAATGGCATCAGGCTTTTTCAGTCATTACATAAGAGAAATGAGAAATCTGGCAGCTCAGCAGTTGAAGTACATCTGAGGCCATCTGAAACACACTGGGTCTGAAGCAGCCACCTCTTCTGGACAGGTGCTGCACCCCCTGGGCCCAAGCGCTCTGGGCCCAGGGGGCTGTGGACTGAATAAGGCTCGAAGCTTGAATGCTCTGTCTCTGAATCTGAATATAAGAGTCTCAGTCTGTGCACAAAGTGAAAACCAGGCTTATATAGTATACAGAATACAGGGTGAATGACAAAAGTCACGTAGGCAGGTGAGGGCCACATCAAGTTCAGTAAGATCAGACTGCAAGACAGAAGTCAAGTAGGCAAGTGACAGTTACATCAAGGTCAGTAAGATCAGGCATCCAGGTGTGAAGTGGAAGAGCAGTGGTGCCCTTCCCACTGGGACTATTTTGCCAGTTCCAAGCTAATTCTCTGGGTCTGTTGGAGGAAAGCACCAGGAAGTCCCAATCTAGCAGTTCCTGAGAATGCTCTTAAGTGAGGGAAGCCCTTGAATTACTCTCTGGTATGTAAAGCAATTCTGTCCTCTGTGGGACAGCCCTGAGAATTCTAACTATGTTTACAATTAACAATAGTGCCTGACCTCTGTTGCTAACTCTGAGGATACCCTGTCTGATAAGGCAGCTTCCTTGTGAGAAATTCCAAGCTAAGGACAGTTTGGTAATAAATTAGGATATATTGGAACGCTGTGCTGACTAGGGAACAATGCCCAATCTTAACGTTTTAGCTATTTATGAATCATTTCTTAGGGCACCTTTATGCCTGAATAAGAAGGCATGTTGATGATTGGAAAGACTAATCTGGAACACGTCTGAGTTAGGAGATGCCAATGACTGACTGTATACCCTGGAGGCACAAACTCCCTTTGAAATCATAATGCCTCTGGTCCACGATCAGGCTTTCAATACTGATACTGCAGACTTTACTGGAGTAGACAAGTGGGCGTGGCAAATATCCAATAAAAAGAATGAAAAGATTTGATTAAATATGAGTTGGACTAAGGTAAGTAGATGTATTGGCTAAAGGTTTTGTAAATGCTGAATCTAATTTTGTCCTTTTTTAGGGACTTTTTACTTGCTAATTTTGCCTTGTAAATCTCACCCATGTGTTTTTAACATAATTATGTTTTGATTATATTATTTCTTGCTTCCAATTCCTTCCAGATCATCTACTGCTTATTATCCACCCAACTTTAAGTTTTTTCTCCAATATATCTCTATCTCTGTCTCTATCTCTATCTATCTATCTATCTATCTATCTATCTATCTATCTATCTATCTATCTATCTAGAGATATAGAGATCTAGACATCTACAGATACTGAATTGAAAACACTGCTGAATGAATTATTTTCTCAAATACAGCTGTAAGGAAATAGAAACTTAAGGATTCTTTGGAAAGTCTATTGGATGGTGGTCTTTTGCTGGAACAAACACATAAAGGAACATTTAGCTAAAGTGGACACAGGTAAAAGATTAAGACATAAAAGAACATTTAGCTGAAATAGACACAGGTAAAATGGTGTTCTACTAAAACAAACATGTGAAAGGACACATGATAAGGATTCTTTACTAACGACACAGATATATTGGTCTGCCTTACATTTCAAAGTTGAGGTGCATTTGTCAGGACTCCATAAAGAGAAACACACCAAAAAACTTCTGGAGGTGTGCTGCAGTTTTTTGCTGCTTCCCCAGACTGTGGGCTGATTGACCCAGTGATAACAGCTGAGACAGACTCTTGCGCTGAGTCAAGACACATGTGCTAAGACACATGCTGAGACAAGACCCATGGACAACACATGATGTTTGGAGGGTACAAATAGAACTCAACTGACAATGAAGGAGGCTGAGCTTGGCTTGCTTGTAGAGCTGTGAAATACTTATTAGTTTTGCATCTTTGCTTCTCTGAGAAAGGCACAGCCAAGAACTTCTCCTAATATCCTTCTGGATCCCTCCTGTTGACTGGAGCCTAGGCTTTGGTGGTAGTGTTAATTCTGATGGAATATTTGTGTGTGTGTGTGTGTGTGTGTGTGTGTGTGTGTGTGTATGTGTGTGTATGTGTGTGTGTGTGTGCGTGTGTGCAGAGGAGTGAGTCAATTCCATACCACATATTTTAATTTTTTAGGAACATTATTATAATTTTATAAAGTTTCCTATAAAAATAGAAATAGATAAAACATCATACTCTCATATTAACCAGATTTAATGTTTATGCTTAATGAAATTACTCAGTTACAGTTCTCATCCAGTACAGAAGTTGTGCAACTCCACAGTCAAAATTTACACTTTCAGTATCTTTTATTCTTTTCATTTTTCTATTACCAAAAAGAAAAAAATCCATGACATAATTAGAACTTGAAAAACAATTAGCATTATAGCCTCAGTTGATGAGAAGAGAGGAGCCTAGGAATATTTTGATACTATTTGATATTATTGAAAACTTTTCAATAAAAGTAATTGATACAAGTTGTAGAAGAGGATATAAGCTAAGTCCTTTTCCAGTTCCATTCTACATTTTTTTTTGTAGAGCAAAGATGCTTTTCTGGCTTAGGTATAGTGCTATGTTTTAGGCTTCCTTCAAGCAGAAGCAGCTTCACTCCTGTTGGGTCATATCCTCTTTGTTTACAAATATTTGAGACATTGCCTTCCTCAGGGCACTTTGGACTGGCATTATTTTTCTCCCACCTCTGTTATTTCTGCACCAGAGTGACAAGAGGTCCAGGCATATAAAGGGTGGAAAGAAATTGTATGTTTTACATTTTTCCTTTTGTTAATTTTGCTATTGGTATCTATGATGGTTAGTATCATTAACTTGACCATATCTTCAATCACTTAAGTTATAAAACTCTGAACATGTCTGTTAGGTATTATCTAGATTAGGTTAATTAAATTGAGATGACCCAGTTTAACTGTGAGCTGCACCATGTAGTAGGATAAGTTCTTGGAATGAATAGAAGAAGAAAATTAGATGAGTGTGGACAGTCATTACTTTCTTCTTCCTAGCTGTGACCTGTTGCCATGACCAATGACATCTCCATCATGAGGGACAATAACCATGGATCACAGACTAGAAATATGCCCTTCTTTCTTTATGTTGCTTCTGTCAGAGTATTCTGTCTCAACAATAAGAGAAGTAACTAATATAGTATCTAAAATTGCCTATTTCACCAAGAAAGAATTGTTTTCACTCACTTTTCATTTCACAGATAAGGAACCAGGGACAGAACATTTGTTACTACTCTAAGTGATATATCTAACAAATGATAAAGGCTAGATGCAAATTCAGTTCCATCTGTCACAAAAGACTGCCTTTGAACACTGTTGTAAATTATCTTCCATTCCATAATCGAGACTGCTGCATTGTATAGAATTGGAATTCCTGTAGCAGCTGGGGAAAAGCTTATTCTTCCCACCCAAGAACACTCTGTGATTACTGAGACGCAGTGAGTGGAAAGAGGTCAATGTCCTCAGGTACTAAGTCTTCCTTCAGAGTGGCTTGTTTACTGGATGAACAGGTAAGATATGGTATAATCAGAAAGCAATTTTAATTATATTTACATCTTTGTTTTAATTTCTATGCTCTATGGGTTAGAGCTGACTTTGTATTATTTCTGCATTACCACACAGCAATTTTTCAGAACTTAGCAGCTTAAAATTGTTAACATGGAGCTGTGCAATATCTTAGTTGATAAAGTGATTGCCTCACAAGCAAGAGGATGTGGGTTTGGATCTCGCGAATTCATGTAAAAATTATGTGGTGGAATGCTCTGGAGAGGTAGAGACAAGTAAGTCCTTGGAACTTTCTGGCAAGGAAGCCTATTTGTGATGTTCCAGGCCCACAAATGACCCTATCTTAAAACAAATTTGAAAGGTACCTACAGATAGACTTCTATGGTTAGCCTCTAACCTCCATACATAGGTGTCCACAGGTGGAAAAGAACATGAACACATAAGGAATGCATACAAACACACACACACACACACACACATACACTCACACACACACACACACGCACACACATGCCAAACCAACCAACCAACCAGCAACCAAACCAAACCAAACCAAACCAAACAATAGCAGCAACAAGAACAACAACAACAACAACAACAAAAAAGCAAAAAGCAAAAAATCCATTATCCTATGTTGTTCTGAGAACAGGACTCTCATGATAATACATTACCATGTAAGGCAGTACTATAGCTACCTGGGGACATGACTGTGGTTATAAAACCCACTTCTAAGGTGGGAGTCTACTATGTCCGTAGGCAAATGTCCCATTTCCACATTGTAGGGGCATAGAGAGATGCTGACTATATTCAAGCCAATGCACATGTTCTCACTAGAATGAATGGCATGAGAAAGAAGACAGAGTCTAAGAGTCTAGGTGAATTTTTTTCCTTCATGAAGAATAAGTCTCTGTTACCTTTGCCTTGTTCCATTCATTACAGAGACCTTGCTGAATTTAACCCAATTGAAAGGAATAGAATTAAACTCTATCTACTTTAAATGAAACTTATCAAATAATTTGTGGACTCAGAAATAGTGAATTGGAGAGATGACACAGCAGTTACTATTGAGTATCACTTTTCTAGAGGGTCTGAGTTAAAATACTATCACCAATACTAGACACTTAACAACCACTTGAAACTCCCAGGACCAGAAGTAATCCTCTGATTTCTTCTGGTACTAGCATTCATGAGCACATACCCCTCCCCCACATACACTTAGTCAAAAATAATAAAATGAATCTTAAAAGCAGGCAACTTTTAAAAATCATTTTCAGACAGTATGACTACCTTGTATAATCCAGCAAAAGTGGCTAATTATGTTTATGCTTTTTGTTTTCCTCCACTTAAGTTATTATGCAAAGATATAAGAAGAGACCTGTTTGGTTATACTTTATATCTTCATATTTCTTGTCAGTCTTTTGTTACTGTTGTTAGCCCTTTCATAGTCAGCCATTGGCAGGGTGAAACTGGGAGATTTAGAATGCATGCTCTGTTTTCCTGATATCTCATTTCAGTCACATCCATACTGATGGATTTCCTTATAACAGGGTTCTGTAGGCCTCCTCTTGTAGAATCCTTTCCAACTTCAGAATAAACTATACAAAATAACCTCCACTCAGTGGTAACTTGTCCCTTTCTCCTTGAATTGAGTCTTCCTCTTTTCTGCTATGAAGTCCCTTTAGCCACAATCTAGCCTTTAAATTCTCTTCATTTAGCAGCAGATGAGAGTGAAATGTCATTTTTCTCCAATGTGATGGCTGGAAAGTGAGCACATTTATATCAGGTACAACAGAAAACATGTTCCAAGAAGTTTCTGTTTCATTGTTCATTCTTAAACTGTTCAACATTCTTGTTTATCCTTAAACATCAATGTGGTTGATGATCTAGAGGATAAAAAGTCAATATTGCAGTCTTTAAGTTCTTTCAATGATTAGGGCTGGTTCCCACTATAACTACGTTAGTCCTGAGGCCTTTAGACAACTCAGAGATAACAAGGAAAAAATATGCCTAAGATTCAACTACATCTTTATAAAGTAACTACAGTGGTTTGAATAGGAATGTCTCCCACAAAGAGGTATTTCAATACTTGGTTTCTAGTTGGTGAGACTGTTTGAGGAGATGTGGGTGGCACAGACTTGTTGGAGCTAATAAATCACTGGAGGCAGATTTGAGGATTCATAGCCTGGCCCCATTTCTAGGTCAGGTTTCTGATTTGTGGTTATGGTTAAAGGTAAGATCTTTCAGCTTTTTCCTTTTGCCTCATTCTTGCTGCTATACCTTCCTCCACAATAGAGTCATATTTTTCTGAAACTATAAGCTAAAATCAACTCATTCTTTTATAAGTTGCTTTGGATCATGGGATTTCTTTCTATACTAATAGAAACATAATTAATATAAAAATTGGCACCAAGAGTGGGATATTTATGCAAAGAACCTGATCTTGTTGAGTTGTGGAGAAATGTGGAAGTCTTTGGCATTTTGGACTAGAGAAGCAGTTGAGTTCTGTGAGCAGAGTTTAATAGACTTTTCTCTTAGAAGCCTGGAAGACAGCCTTGGGGAGAATAATTTAGACTGGGGAAGTCTTTCAAGGATCTTTCAGAGGGGGAAAGTATTAGCAACTGGGCTAATACTAGCCATTCATATGATATATATATATATATATA
>NW_022196897.1:93072149-93116852 GCF_008632895.1 Mastomys coucha
TATATATATATATATATATATATATATATATATATATTAAATCTGGCCATGTCCAAAGAACTTTTCTGAAAGTAAAAGCAATGAACCATATTTTTGTTTGTTTGTTTCAGTAGAGTGGATTTCAAGAGAGAATCAAATAGAATCTGTGGCACTGTTACTACTGATTTCCCTTGTGTAGGTCTAAAATTAAAGGAAAAAAATGTGGTGAAATAATTATAAAATGTATGATTTGGAGAGAAAAGAAAGCACTAGAAAGCTTAATGGTATAGCCAGCCCATGTGCTAAAAGAGAGAATGAAATTATTAAGGAGATTAGTCCCTGTAAAGGGGGGCCTTGTATGCCCTGAGATGATAGGCATGATGCAAGGAAGGCAAGACTACAGCCAGCTCTGCATCCAGTGTGGAAAAGAGATTTTGAGGGGTTTTCTGACACTATAAAAACAATAACAAACAAAAGCTATTTGAATATGATCCCAGGGGAACAGAATTTATCTTGAGCTGACAATCAAATTCGGAAGCATCATCTACATGATACTAGCTTTTCAACACATGAAAGATGGAAGGTGAGAACATTATGGATTTTTTTCTATACAGCTTCAGAGAGATGCTGGGTCCAGACAGTGTGTGGCCAGGGTCTATGTGTGAAGAGTGTGAAAGAGAAGTAGGCCCAAGAGACTATTTCATGAAGTTGTGAAAGCAAAGTCTTGGTTGCAATGGAAACCCTGAGATGCTGGAGATCCTAAAGCTATAAAATATAAGAAGAGCTCCATACATGGATTATAACCAGCTCAAATATAGAAGAATATCATACACATAATAAGAGGAAGAAGGGTGCCATAAAAGCCCTTTGGTACTAAAGTGCAAATACCATATGTAGAGCTATAGGATTTATGGTTCGACATGCTTGTTTTTGATCTTCTGTTGGTCTATTATTTTTTTACTTTGTCCCCCTCCTCAATATTCTTCTTTTTTGAAATGGTAATGTATATTCTATTCCATAGTATGTTATGTTATCTGTAATTTACTTTTGTTATTCAAAAAGTGTTACAGGTAAGAGATCACCATAAGTTTCAGATGACAGACTGGACTTCGAAACAGTGTTGAGATTGTAAAATACTACAGGGGCTTTTAAGATTGAACTAAATGCAGCTTGCACTATGATTGCCTTGAGCATTTGGGAGCAGGAATGGAATGTGATAGTTGGAATGAAATATACCTTTCGTAAGTTCAGGTATTTGAACACTTGGTCTTCAGTTTCTATTGATGTTAAACATGTTATGAAATCTTTGGGAGATGAGGAAGAAGTATGTTGTTGGGGGAGAACTTCGAGACCTCACTCTACTTCCACTCTGTCTCTGCACTTTATATTGTGGGTAAAGATGAGATATTTCAGCTTTTTCTCTGGCCTTCTTCTGGCATGCCTCCCAAACACAATGGATGCCTGTTTTTCTGGAGCTCTCATTCTAAGCCCAAATAAATTCTTCCTTCTGTAAATTGGCTTCATGGTATTTTATCAGCAATAGAAAAGTAACTCATACAGTGACTAATTTCTAAGGTCTTAGTCTCTAAAATGTTAGCGGAAGCAGCATTTGTCCTTGAAATAGAGCTGAGGAATTTTACCTCTACGATCAAGAGCAACAAAGCTTTGATTCCAGAAATTCATAATACAGTTACTAATTTTAGACTGCAGTTTGATAGTAGGAACATGATTGGAAAGTATAAAATGGTGCCTTCAGAATATCTCAGCTCCATTCTTACCAGCAGAGTTATGTCTTTGCAAAAATTATCATTTTTTTTTCTAAAAAATCCCTATTGACTCTCCCAAAAGCCTGGTTTCATCTCTGGCCATAGAGTATCCACACATCCATTATTGATAGAGCACTTAGCCCTCTGGCCTCTAAACACTTTCCTAGGCTGAAACCCATTACTTCACTTGTTGTATTCACTTTCCTGATAGAAATTAACTTTTCAGGCTGTCAGGAGCAGGCAGTAGTAAATTCACAATTCTGCCAATGTCTTAGAACTTTAATTCTGCTTTCCTTCTGAGATATGGAACCAAGTATACAATTTATGGAAAAAGGTGTATATCTTTCTTTGTGCACTAAAGTACTCTGGTGTTCTGTCTATGTGCCTCTTGTGACACTTTTTTCTACATTATAGATATTTTAGCATTTGGTTTATGTTTCTGAATAAAATTAATGTTTCCACATTTGCATCTCTGTTATATGCTAATTTTCCACTCCATTTCCTGAACTCAGGTACAATGTGAGAGTTGTAAAGAACTGTTATCATAGAGTCTGGGGAGATGGCTTAATTGTAAAATACTTGGTAAGCAAACATGAGGTCCCGAGTCCAGGTTTGCATATACCATGTAAAAGATAGGCATGCCAGCATTCATCTATAACCCTAGCACTGAGGGGAAAGGCACAGGCAGACGCTTGAGGCTTTCTGGACAGGAGTCCAGCCAAAGTGGTGAGTGCTGAGTTCAGTGAAAAACCTTGTCTTAAAGAAAGAAAAATAATGATGACGATGGAATCAAATGAGAAAAACACCCTGACATTGAACTTCAGCCTGTACATGTCCATAGATAGATGAATATAAATGCAAAATTAATTTGGGTAATGAATAATATGTGAAGCATTATACAGTTAAAAATAAAATCTTAGCCAGCCTACTCCACACCTCATATTCTCTTAGAAAATGGCTTTTCCCTTCTTCTCTACTTCATGATGCTACCAGAAGGTCTGGCCTCCCAACTAGTCACTATATAATCACAACAAAGATGGGCAGCTTGCTTACTCTGGCTCAGACAGAGTCCTTTCAAAATTTGGAATGGTGATGTAGTGAGTAATTATCTTAGGACTTTGTAAAAGCAGTGTTGATATGCATAGCTTTTGGGGACATGAATTAAGAGTGAGCAGCGAGAAGAGTAGAGATGGGCTAGGCATGTCCCTTAGACAAGTGTCTCCTTTGGTTCTTAAACACTTTATAGTTCCTACAAGTTCCCATTTCTTTGTTCTGATCTGTGCATTTCTGGTCCTGCATTCAGGATATCTCTATGAAGTTCTGCACATAGTTAAGTCCTTTGTTCATTCTTGTCTTAGCTAGAATGTGGCTTGGCAATAAAATCTCTTTCTTTAGTGTATCTCCTCATTCTCACATTCTTTACCTCTGACCATTCTATTTTACTTATGCCACTTAATGTAATATGAAGCTTACAGGTTTGGGTTTTTACTCATTTATTATCAGATTTTCTTATTAGATTTGTCAAGTACAAACAGCCACCTCATCTCAATCACTTCTCTTTGCAAAGCTGTAGAATAATAAGTCTATGAGATATAAACAAAGCAGTATTTCAATAAATAATAGATATGATGATTACTTCCTCTCATTTCTATAATTTTGAAGAGATTCTTTCTTTTTTAATTTCAGTCATGAGAGTGATAACATCTAGGTGCAGGAACCTATGGAGATTACATTTGCTCATAGCCCTTCAACATATGCTGTGATGGTCATCTTTCAGTTTTTCCAGCAGCCTCAGAGGTAGCAGCACACAGAGGAAGATCCTATATATGTTCCCAACCACTTCTTAAATCTGCTCACCGTTTGTCTTTCAATTCTACTCCAATCATTAAATCTGATCTTCATTCACACCCATAGGTTACTTCAGAATTGTCCAACATTTATCTTTCTTAATGTGCCCTTCAGATCATTTGTCATCTTTAATACACTTCATGTGCTTTCAAATGGTAACAGTAAAGGTTCTGATTAATTTTGGTCTGAAATCTCTGTTATATAATAGAAACAAACATCCACAGATATAGGTATCTTGGAATAAATGTTGAAAACCTTCCAATAGAGCTTCACCAAGTAAGACATGTGCATCCAAGTATATATCCAACCTTAGAAGGGAGTGATTCCACTTTGAAAAGGACTTCTAGAATCCTAGAAGCACTCATAGGTGTGAGGTATAGAAATGCCAACATGTTAAGCATAAGACTCATCTGTGCAGCATATTTGGTCCTCCTGTTGACTTCTTATTGGCATAAGAAGCCTGCAGATCTCAGGGAAGAGAAGTGGGAGTGCATTGTGCAGTTCTAAGGTACTGAGCATGCGGGGGCTGTATGTGCTGTGAAACAGGCTCCAAGTGAGTCATATGCCTGTTACGAATGTTCCTTTGAATTTGCTGCTGCTGTTTCAATCTCATATTCTTCCTAAGTACCTTTGTAATAGCTCATACTCACATCTTACAGCTTAGATTGCTCAAGAGATCGATGATCAAACATTTGAGTTAAGCTTCAAAAATTATATTAGGAACAATATAATGTTCATATTGTCACCATATTTTGGAAAGAAAAAGAATGCATCACTAAGTGACAGAATAGACTGAACAAGACTTTTAAACTAAAATTGGCTTTAATTAGAATATCAGTTTAAACATTTACTAGCTCTGAGATACTGGACAAGAGTCCTCATTTCCTTTTAAGCATTAAGGTTCTTTCTGTTAAAAGAGTAATTATAATACACCCTAAATAACATCACTTAACATAACAGGCTGCATGAACACTAGAAAAAAACCCCCAATACAGAACTCTTTATGATAGCACTTATTTGAATATAATATGCTCTCCCATTTACTTGGATAAATATATGTAACAATAATACTAATATTAGGTAATGTTATTTTATTCTTTAGGTAGAATATTATTTTTATTCTTTTATTAAGTAGGTAATAGTATTTTATTCTTGAACACTTATTGCACGCAGATAAGGGGATAATGTCCTTGTTATTGAAGTAGATATAGTCAATTACCTTTCCTATTAACAGACTCATTCTCCATCTGTTTTGTAAACTACTTTTCTTATCCTTTCTTTAAACTAACCACAACATTGGATGTTCTGTTTAAAAATTTAGATTCAGAGGTTTGATAATTAATATTGGACAATGTCTGCACTTCTTTCTATTGCTTTGATTTCTATTTAAGAGTAAACATGAAACTGTACTGAAACAGACTTCTGCCTTCCACCAAAAAACTATAAGAATGATACCTCACACAGTGGGCAATGAAGAAGGTGGGCAAAACCACCCTGAGCATTGTGGAGCATGGGCACCATCCCTGAGACACATAACTACAGATTGATCCTGGGTATATATTTTCCTACTTAGTTAAACTTTTATTTTATTTTATTTTAATTTTGTAACACATGAGGGCAAATTCTCTTTTCATGTAATTTATGAGTACTGTTTTTATCAAAGTTTGATGTTATTATTTTCTACTATTTTGATTGATATTTTGAAAGGTTAAAAACTGTGTCCAAGTCAAATCATGTTATTCTCTAGTATAAGTAAAGCAAAGATTTTACCATATGCTTTAAATGGTAAAATATAAAATTACAATGATATTACTAACCATACTACAAGCTCCTCACCTCACCATTTTATTCTATGCATTTTTCTGATTCTTTGATTTTGGGGGGCATGGAGCAATCTCTAAATTCTCCCAAGATGCAAAAATATTTGATATATATTTTAGAAAATATTTGAGCTCACATAGTACTTTAATATCAGACACATTAGTTGCATAATCAGAGTTATTGTTTTGTCTTGTTCTCTCTCATATTATATATTATATGTATATATATATCACAATCATAAATTACTACTAATGAATTCTGCATACCCTTTTTATTCCCTTGCCTTTACTTTGGATCATTTTTTCATTATTAATCCCACTTTCATATAAAACTGAGCGTTCTATTAGTTTGTTTGAAGGAGATGATCTAGTTAAAAATCCAATTGTTGAATACTTGAAGTTTGCCTTAGTGAGGAATGAAAAAAAAGGCCTAAAATATTATAGTTCAGAAAAACAGGCATATAAAAAACAGAAATTTATATTGGTTAAAATAATGATATTGGCATGTGGGTACAGGGGAAGAAAGTTCAAATAATAAAGAGCAAGCAAAGTAATTTTACTTGGGAAGATGAGCACACAAAACGGTTGACCAAAATCCTGGGATATATCTTGTTCTTTAGGTATTTTAGACAGATAAGCAATAGCAGGAACATTAAAGAGTATTTACAAGCACAAGCAAAGCTAAAAGCATCTATGTAGAATGGTTAAATAATGTGGAAACATTCTGACTTGAGCAGAATTTTCCTGGGGTCAGCCTCATCAAGAAACAATCTTAGAACAAACTCCACAGTGCTGCAGTGTTATCATGAGACAAGGTCACCATGAAGTCCTTGTAGCAGTTTAACATTTGAGATTCTGATGATATAGGATGGCATTGGGCAGAGAAAATCAATACAGGATGATAAAAACAGTGTGGCCATCAGATCTAGAGGTAAGGTACATCCCAAGGTCCTTATAAAACTCATTTTCTGACCTTTTAGAGACTCAATTTATCCATGTGAAGAGCCAATCGTATTGATTACAGTTCTTATACACAATGAAACGATTCTTAAGAAGTAACTGCAGGTAGTGTTTGCAAAATAAATATTAATTCCCTTTGAGTAGCAATGGATACATTTCCTTCTCTTGCCATGCAGAGAAGCATTTATTTTCTGGAACTCCATTTTTATCATTGAATCTAATTTTCTTGTAAAGAGAATCTAGAAGAAGAGAACATTGTATACTTCTATGATGAAGGTTCACTGAATCACACCATATTTTTTAAAAGAAATACAGAGTTTTCAGACTCCGTATACTGTATCTTTCATCAAAATTTGTACTTATAAAGGACTCTGCTGTTGTTTAATAGAGCTTCCTTTGACCTCCGGGTGTTGATTAGACCAGATGTGAGCTACAACACTATTTTTTTTTTTTTCACACAGAAAATAGCTACTTCACTTCGTGCTGAAGGAAAATAAGTCACCTCATTTCTAACACCACGGACATTCTAGATTAGGTGTCTTAGAGTCAAGGCCACAGCTATTTGTCTCAACTTTTATTTTTCTTTTTGCTAACTAGAACTTAAGATATTTGAGATACATATTACCTCCATTGCATATACCTTTTTTTTCAGTTTTATTTTTGCCTGCTTCTGTTGGAGCTCTGGTTGCACTGATATACATATAATGGAAAGAGAGCTATGCTTTTTAGAGAACATAGTGTGTTGATGAGACAGGAACAATATCTATTCACATTACACATGCATAGCATGATTTAAGCTAATCATATTTGTCATACAATCAAGTGCAGGATAAGAGGAGAATAAGGAATGGATGAACCTGTTTTCAAAAGCTTAATTTTTGTGTATGTATGTATGTATGTATGTATGTATGTGTATGTGTGTTATATATATGAATATGTATATATGTGTTTACATTTGTGAGTGAACAAATGGAGAGACTTGAGGTTGACATTGGTTGTCTTCCTCCATTCCTCCATTTTATTTATGAAGGGAGGATTGCTATCTAAACCCAGTTGTCACCATTTAGCCTGTCAGCTTGCCCCATTGGATCTGCCATCTCTGCCTCCCAGGAATTGGGACTGCAGGAGTGATGCCAAGCCCATCTGGCATTTATGTGTGTTCTAAGGACCTTAGCTTTGGTCATAACACCTGTATGGCCAGTGCTGAGCCATTTATCCAGCCAAGGACTGTGTGGTTTTTTGTGTCTGGTCAGTGAAGAGATTTTTCTGGGAAAGTAAATTTCCAATTAATACTGTAATCACAGGGAGGAAGAAGATAATGAAAGGTAGAGAATTGGGGGGAAATAATAAAGGGAGTTAAAATGTCTTAATGAGAAAGGAATTTGCTGTGTTTTAAGAGACTCAGAGAATTCTGCTTCCTGGTCTAGCTAGGAGGCTGGCACCGTGCCCTGTCACTGGCACTCACTCTTTTAAATAAAATTTGGTCAGTGGCAAAAGATTCTAGGTAGTTATAGAAGCCAAGCATCTTAAAGTCTGCTTCAGAGTGCTGCTGCACTAGAATCATTCAATCCTCAAACCTTTTCAGGCAGCTGAGAGGGCATCGGAGGAATATCTACTCTTAAGCAGTTTCCTAAATAATTCCAACTTGAATCTCATGGTAACTATCATGCTATTATTATATCTTCAGAATACCATCAAAATGTGCTTTAGATGTGTTTAACAGACAGAGACATGTTGAGTTCTAAGTGCAGAGAGGGAAGATGTTGATGAATTAAAGGGTAGTAGAGAGCTATAAAGGCTAAAGAATTAAAGCTACAATTGGAGCCTCCATGCCTGTAACCAGTGCTACCAGTAACAGAGTGAGGTGACCACTGTTACTGAGAGAGTTCTACAAGTAAAGGTCATGAAAATTGTCACCCAATCTTTGAGAGTCACATATGAGGCAAGAAATTTTAGCTGCATTGAGCTTCTCTAGACCAGGTTAGCATCACAGGAATGATGAGACCTTTCCATTATATGGGTGGATGAAATGAATTAGAATTATGTTTTAAAAGATAGCATGACAATGATGATGATGATGATGATGATGACAATAGCAATAATGTTTTCTCCTATTGGTTCATGCTTTCTGGGAGAAATGAAGTTACTCAAGCAATCTATTTTAGCAGTTTATAAGACAAAGCAGCAATTTAGTTAATAAAGCTCAACAGCACTCCAGAGAGATATTGGAGAGGGCTGCTCCAAGTCAGATACAGAAGTATCTTATTGTATTCTGCGTTGTGAGTTTTTTAAGCAATTTATGTGGTTTTTTTAATCAGGTAGGTATTAGAGAATACAAGTCTTTTACACCATAGGCAGAAAGTATTCTGGGAAAGTCTGTCCTCAGTTCTGCTGCTGAAAGCTAGAACTAGACCACCCCTTCTCCAAGCAGGGGAATCTAGTCACTACGAATTACAGTTGCACAGTAATTAGCCCTACCCTTCTGCTCACCTGCTCAGTTCTGCTATCTCCTGCCCAGCTGAAAGTTGTCTTATTTACCTTATTACCTTTTTAAATCCTTGTTGTTTTAACACTAACACTTCTTTGAAATGCACATTTTTTAATCTCAACTAACAGCAACAGCAACAACAATAATACTAATCCTGAGAATAATGACTCAACTTTAGAATTCTTTAAACTTTATTGTTTAAAGGAATTGAGAGTGGCAAACATTTGATACTGCTTTCAGCAAGAGAAAACCATAAAGATGATAGTAGGGGAGGCATGACATTTCTGGAGACCAGAGTTCTTCCTAACTAGAGAACCAAAAGTGTAGGCTACACTGCTTATTCTAATAGAACCTGAATACACAGGGTCATATTTAGTAAGGATGCAGTTCTATGTCATCTTAATTTTTTTTCCAGACAGTGTTTCTCTGAGTAGCCCTGGCTGTCCTGGAACTCACTCTGTAGACCAGGCTTGCCTTGAACTCAGAAATTTAATTTTTAAAGACTGATGTCACCAACTACCAAACACTGATTGGCTTGCTCCAATGCAATTTATCTCTCCCAGTCTGGAGAGTTGAAATCCATGATTTCTCCCTAGATTTCAGCAGCCATGCGTAATCCGTTTCTTATTTCATCAACATGTGGATTCCATCATTTTGTCTGGGTACCTCAGCTTTTTCTTTTTGTAAGACTAACAACTATAGGATCATTTCCTCCTTTAATTTGATATGCTCTTATTTTAAATTAGTGCCTACCATCTTATTTCCAAGTTGGATTTTATTTTGAGGTTCCATGTGGGTCTGGGTTTTGTGAACTATTTAACCTAATTGATAGGAAACTGGTAAGACGATATGTTTCTGTCCTTTTTAAAAATAGACAGTTGGAGGTTAACAGTAATCAAAGGCATGATGGCTTTTAATAATGGATCACTGGTCATTTTAAAGTTCCTGCTCTATCAGTGGTCCTCAATCTTCCTAATGCTGTGATTCTTTCCTCATATTTTGGTGAGCTTAATCATAAAACTATTGCATTGTTACTTCATGATGGTAAATCTGCTACTGTTAGGAATTATAATGTATAATGTCTGATAGGCAGGATATCTGATATGTGACCTCTATGAAAGAGTCAGGAGATCCTGTGAAGGGTCAAGACCCACAGGTTGAGAAAGTATGTTCTACCCTATGGTTTGCTTATTGTTGGCAGTAATTATCTACATTATAGAGACAGGAACTTTTGTTTTTGTTATATTCCAGTGCCAAAAATCAGGACTAATAGCTTGAAAAAAAATCTGTAACTAGGAAAAACTAGATTTCCACACATTTCTTGAGGCGTCCCTCATTAGCCCTTTAACCAAACATGTCAGAAGTTTATAAAAGCATTGCATCAAGAATTAAGGCAACGTCACCATTATCCATTGCACAATGATCAAATGTGGAGTTGCTGAGATTGGCCTACACCATCTTAGTGAGGTTCAAAAGAGCAGGGTGCAAAATAAACCTTTAAGGTCTAGGGTGCAGGACGGATGAAGGATCTAAGAATACTTAAACTTGGGAGTTTGATAATTAACTTTATTAAATCTCATTCTTTTGTATGCCTTGCTTTATTCATACATTGATTATCCAAACAAAAATCATAATGGTATTTGTTGGATAAATAACACATAAATATTCACTCTTTTAATGATTCTCAAGTTTTCACAAATCATCTTAGACATATGATAGACAGGGATTGAGAAAAAGGTTCAGCTTAGGAAAGCAAACACATGTCCTCAGTGCGTGCTTTTGTGCTTTCAAAATCTGGTGAGCATTTTTCTTCACATCACTAAAGGCTATTTCATAACAACACCATGTGAAGACTGAATATGCTTGCACAGCAGGATACAAGAGTCAAAACTTAAAGGTTTTAGTAGTGATAGAACTGGGAAAGGAATTAATAAGAACGGACATGATTTATTAAGTAGCTAAACATCTTTCAAAAGAAATCGATCTGAAAATAAATCCCTTAATGGTACTGGAAACACACAGAGATATTCCTTTCAACTTTTAGTAGTATAAATATGTGTTATTTAAAAAACATTTTCAAGTTATTTTTATAGCCATTTGTGTGTGTGTGTGTGTGTGTGTGTGTGTGTGTGTGTGGTGTGTGTTTGTGTGTGGTGTGACACTACACCAGAGTTGATTTTCTTCTTCTACCACTTGGGTCTAAGGGATTGAACTCAGATAGTCAGGCGTGGCAGCAAGTATCTTTAGCTACTGATCTATTCTGCCTAGTCTCTATGACAGTCTCTTCAGAGAATATTTCTATGGGCACTGTTGTCCTGGTGTCAGTAAACTGTAACTCTGAGATATAAAGATTGTTAGGGATCTAATAACAATTTTATTCTTTATATTTTTATTTAGAGGTTTATATCTTAAAATATGAATGGATTAATTCCATTTTTGTGTAAACTAAGAAATATTTTATATGCAGTCAGTCTTTCCTTGGTATGATCCACTAATTTACATAAGCACACCAGCTCCCATCAACATCTTTGCAGATCACCTCTGCAGGCTTACCATTCTTCGTTCCCACTGATAGAGTGTCTCTGACTATTTCAGGGATCGCCAAGCTGGAGAGATCGAATGTACAGTATCTGCCGATATAGCCTCAATGAGTATGATCTTTCTGTCATATTCAATCAGAGGGAGGCTTACCTGTTTCAGTCTAGCTCCCAAACCTCAAAGCAATCTGTGTGCTGCTTCTGAGGTCTGTTTGTGTCCTTCAGCATGAGCCTCCACAGCAGGTGCATCTGAGCGGAGATAATGCCCTTCTCATTCTTCTTTAACCTCCTGTTCAATAGCATTTTAGGCCAAACCAAATTCTTTCCTGTGTTCTGAGCAGTGGCAGATGTTAATTTGTGATGTGAAGGCCTCGTATAAACTAATGACTTATTCATGTCAGGAAGATGTCCCCCTCCACCTCAGAGAGATGAGGTTTATATCAAGCAATTATATGCGCCGGGATGTTTAACTGACTCCTTAGAGGCAGGCATTTTTGGCTACTAAAACACAGCAGATGTTATAGCAAAAGGATGATGGGTGTTGTTGACTTCTGATTTGCATGTAGAATTGAACTCTATAGGCAAAAATATGAGGCCAAACAAAATTAAGAGGAGAGATGTCAAAATATTGAAAGGAAGTACATGTGCATTCATGGATGTTTATATTGAACAGAATTATTTTTAATCCCTTTAAATCTAATTTTAGTAAAATTTAGAAAATAAAAAAATTCAGGTGAGGAATGGTCTAAATTATAACTTTTTTGAATTATACTTTGTGATAGTAATACTATTTTCCATGGGGATATACACATATAAATGTAAAGTGAAGCATATATGTGTGTATAAAGCACCCTGGTCTCTGCTGACCTTCTAGTAAATCAACTGCTAGCCATTTTTCACAGATAACACTTTCTAGTATCTCTCCTGCACCAGCTTATCAAATACATAGAACAATTAGGAGCTGCTAGTCTCATAGGTATGTACATATAAGGATATAGGATACACTTTTTGAATACAAGTTGAGAAATATCTATTTTTGAGATCTTAGGAACTTAAATTTGCATATAAAAGGCTCTGGTCAGTACAAATGTTTCCTTTCTTCAAATGAGCTAAATGGCTCTCTTGCATATTTTTTCAAATCTTTACCTAATAGTTTTGGGCTACTAGGCTTGATATATACTTCTCTGCTCAAATTAAAAGATATATTCTCAATTAATGCTATTTTCTTGACCTCAGAGTATGATTTTGAACTATAGGCAAACTGATAGTTTTTCCTCATCTCAGATAAATGTTCTAAATTTGTGTTTATGCTTATGTTTGGAGAAACAGGAGCCATAACCCTTTATTTTAATCTAGGAAAATTTTGGATCTCATTGCCAACTGTCATTAACAAGCTTCCAATGTGAATAGATCCTCTCATCACCGTCCCTCATTAGCGCTTTGGCCACTGATTTTTTTTTTTTTTTTTTTTTTTTTTTTTTTTTTTTTTTTTGCCTTATAGTTAGCTATAGTATCCATGGCAATGGGCCCATTTGCACAGTTCAAGGTCAGAAATAGCTCATTCATCCATATATTCATTAAGCACACCCAGGAAACTATGTCACAGTCTAAAACATATCTCTACCTACAGACATGATCTGATTTGGAAATAAGTCTTTATAGTCTAAGTACTTAAATGAGATATTAATAGCTGGGGAAGAACTGACCTCCTATGTGATTGATATCCGTACAGGCAGAAGGAAAAAGAAACAAGACTCACAGATAAAAGAAAGGCAGGGGATGTGGAGGTCAGAGATTTCAATGATGTTACAATACCTTCCACCTTATACCAAGGGTGGCCAGCAGCCGCTGTTAGCTGCACAAAGCAAAGGGTAATTTTTGTATTGAGCCTCCAGCGGCCAAAGGACTGCACCAACACCTTGACTTTGCATGTCTTGCCGCTAATACTATAAGAAAACAAATTTCTGTTATTTTAAGCTATTTGTCTTGTGGTAATTTGTCACAGCAACCCTAGGGGGCTAATATCAATACTCATTATTAGCCAAGCATTTTGTCAGACATCAGATATGCTGCAGTGAACAAAGCTGCCAGTCCATGTTCTCAGAACACTGCTGTTGGGTTGGACAGTAGCATACTCATTTTTTAAAAAGTAAGAAAGCACAAGCCAATATAATATCTATTTATTGAATTACATTTTTATGTATAAGATTATCACATGTATCAGTATCATTATACTTAACTTTTCTGACAGCTCTTTTTAGTGAATTTTCTTATTCCTATTTTAGAAATGTGAAACCCAAAGTTAATATAATCATATATCAAAAGGTTCTCAGAAGATGAAACAAATTCTAGAGTATAGTTATGAGAACTTTTCATAGATAACCTGTGCCAAGTACCAGCCTTGGCTTAGGGAGATATTCTGAGAGAAGGGGTGTTTGAGAGAGGAGAAACAAACAATGCGATGTCTAATCATTGGTACAAGTGGATAGCCTATGTTCTGCTCAAGACAGCATTCCAGACTGCTCTCTCTCTCTCTCTCTCTCTCTCTCTCTCTCTCTCTCTCTCTCTCTGTTCTGCTTTTTCTAGACAGATTTTTCAAACACAAACCATGCTTTCACCCTCATGTATTCTGTGTAGCAAATGCCCAAGCTATCACCTCTGCATGTGCCTTGTTTTTGCATCTTGTATCTATGATCATGAGTTCTTCAGCCTTGTATGTTTCACTCTTTATGTTTGAGCTTGTCAGCTTCTGTCCCTATCCTTTTCTGTTACTTTTATCTTGATGCACCTACTACTTTTACAAAAGAGATAGGTAAGGACTTTTTTCCTGATACATTTCTTATGACTGATAGGTAATAAGGAATAAATCTTTTGGCCACTTTTGGACATCTTGATCTGCTTGGAAATGGAACTCCACAGTAGGTGCTACACTACTTTTCTTCTCTTCATACCACAAGCTCTGGTGCTCCTCTGTTATTTCTCCCCTTTACTAGACAGTGGATAACTAGAGGCTAGAGCTTTCCTTCCAAGTCTGTCTGTGTTAGGAAGTTCCTACTGCCTGAGACCCAATGTGTCCTAAGAAAATTAATCTAGTGTAAAGACAAGTGATACTAAGTTGAGAGGGCCCAAAGGCAGGCTAAATTACTAGTTTAAAGTTTTGATGGAAGATGCTGAGTTTCGTAAAGCCGTGGAATCTGAGAGCTAGGGAAAATACTGTGGAACTACTGAATACCTGACGGTTATTTTCTTGTGAATAAAAGTCATCATTAAGCATGGCATTCCTGTACATGTATGTATCACTTTAATTTTTAGCCTTATTTTTTATAGGTATGTTTTACCCACATGAATGCTTGTTCACTAACTCCATGTTTGTCATTCAGGGAAGATAGATAAAGGAATTGTATCTCCTGGAACTGGAGTTATAGATAGCTATTAACTGTTTAGTGGGTATTGATAATTACATCTAGGCTCTTGGAAAGAAAAGTCAGTGTTCTTAATTGCAGAACAATCTCTCCAGCCCCTTAAGAGAGTTTTTAAATGGACACAAAGAGAGGTCTATTCTGACTTTCAGAATGACAACAGCTCAGATACCTGAGAAACTGCTTACCTTCTAAAGCTGGTCATTTGCATAAAAACAACATTTATTTCTGGATCATGTTTATCTTAGATGTTTACGTTTTAGAAGACTATAGACAAGACTTGTCAATTTGTCAATGTTCATTTGGCTACAGGTTTATGTAGATGGTCTAAGCTTGGTGTTATAGGATGGAGTTAACAAAACAATGTGATTAATTTGAAAGTATTTGAAAACTGAAATGAAGTATGATCAGACTACTATTAAAAATAACATTAGGAGACACAAAAGACTTAGTTGTCAAATCAGTAAATACAATTTCAAATGTTTATTTATGTAGTTCAATATTTATCTGAGGGTTATTTTGGTTAGAAACAACCTCTCTCTCTCTCTCTCTCTCTCTCTCTCTCTCTCTCTCTCTCTCTCTCTCTCTCTCCCTCTCTCTCTCTCTCCCCAGCCCCTTCCACCTACTCTAACTCGAGACAGAGACACATTTTCTATCTCTATTCTAGTCCCTTTCCCCTGCTGCTTTGGAAAACATTTAATAAATGAGGCCCTTCATGTGTCTAGTGCATTGATCCTGCTGTCTGCATAGCCACATGTAGGAGGCATGGGGTGTCTCCATCTGTTGTGTCCATACAAGGAATGATGCCTGGAGCCGCTCAGCCAGCTGCCTAGATTCAGCACTTCAATCCTGTTCTCAAATGCCAAGTTAGAGTTTAATGAAAGGCTCATTCTTGAATTAGCTAAACCAGCATCCCACAGGACAAGATAAGGTGGTATGTATTGAGAAAGAAAGGGATAGACAGTCAAGAGAGATGCATCCCTGTGTGCAGAGGCGTGGGGGTTTCCTAGATGGGTGTGAAAACTGGTCCTCTGCTCATAGCTTCATGGCTTTTTAGAGCTCTGTAGTCCTGCTCAGCAACACAATGAGAAAAAATGGTAGAAACTATTTTTTTAAAAGATAGAATTGAGATTTAAAAAATATAATTTCTATATTGCTCCTTTTTAGTAAAAATACTCTTTAGTATTACTTTTTCCCCACCAACTTTGGCATGTGTCATCCTTGTGCAACTCACATTTGAGCAGTCATGTTGGTGAGACTTTATGTGTACATCTTCTGATGTTACTAGGAGACACAGTACCACCAGCATACTCCCTGATCCTCTGCCTAGTACAATCTTTCTGTCCCATCCCCCTTCTGTAATGTTTCCTGAGCCTTAGGTAAGTGAATGCTTTGTAGATAGATCCATTGGTACTGGGCCCAACAATTCTGCAATTTGATTAGAACAGAAAGTCTGGTGAGGTGTCTTAGTGAGTAGAGGAGCTTGCTGCAAAGACTAATGATCTGAGCAGCATATTCAGGACCCCTGTAGTGGGAGGAAGAACCGGCTCCCCAACTTGTCTTGTTACCTCTACTTGTGTACCATGACAGGCATCTATGGGCATAGGCAAATTAATTAATAAAAAGAAACACTGTGGAAATATTCTTTTAGCTTTGTGGTTATAGAAGGAAATGACATGATAAAGGCACATTGCTGTCTAGTAAGAATGTTCATATACATACATATTATACATACATATATATATATATATGGTATTTTCCTCATTTATTTGCATATATGTTTGGGTATCTGTACATGTGTTTGGAATGTGTGTGTTTGAATGTGTACATGTATTTTTGTGTGATATGTGTACATGCCTGTGTGTACACATGTGTGTGTGCGTGTGTGTGTGTGCGTGTGTGTGTGCGTGTGTGTGTGCGTGTGTGTGTGTGTGTGTGCACGCGTGTGTGTGCGTGTGTGTGCGTGTGTGTGTGTGTGTGTGTGTGTGTGTCTGTGTTTCTGCAATTATAACTATTACATAAAAGAAAGAACCCTTGGGTTTTCAGGTCCTTCTTTTGGTCGAAAATATATGAAGTCTGGGCCTGTGTACAGTTGTCCTCATTTGAGGCTTTATGATTTGCTTATATATTAGAATATATATTTTGGTGCTCATTTTGTTGAAAATTACTATGACTTAGGTGTACCTAAGAAGGAAAGCAATAGAAAGCTTTCATAATGGATGGCATTAGTGTAGCATGAATGAAAAGCAGATGCTGTCTATGAGAAGCTGAAAGGATGAGAAGTCATCTTTTTTTTATTTCTGATTTTCTCCCTCTGCAGTTTTGATAGGCTGTCTTCTACAAAGCAGAGACAGTGGCCTCCCATAGCTCAAAAGTCACATTGCTCCATTTTAGGGAAGATAATAAATGTACTATCACCTCAAAGAGTGATTAGGGGAGAGTTCTGAGGTTCCATTTGAAGCATGTGTGTGCCACTTGGCTAATATTTTTTTCTGAGTTATTTTAATACTTTAATATGTCCACCAGGGTGAAAGTACAGGCTGGGACCAGGAAGGTTATATCTCTAAAGATATAGAAACTTTCACTCAAAACATGTTCCTCAAGTGAGAAGCAAGTTTGGTAGACTTTGCTCTCTAATATAGTAGGGTGAAAAAGCAATGGATGCCCACTTCACATGTCCTGACATACAAACCTGTTAACCCTGCTTATGAATTCCTTTGACCTAAATATTTATTTTTTTATGTGTGTGAGTGCTTGCCTTCTGTATATATACCATGTGCACACAGAGGTCAGGCGAGTCCTCAGATCGCCTGTTACCCAATATGTGAATTCAGAAACCAAACTAGGTCCTCTGTAAGAGCAGCAAGTGCTCTTATCTACAAAGGCATCACTCCAGCTTCTCCATTTCTGAATTCTTCAAGAGAAATCAACTCACACAACCAAATCATAAAGAGCCTGACAAAAATAATTAACTTATCAGTGCAATCAAAACAACATTTCCTGAGGTGGGGGCATCTCAGAAGAAGCAGAGTTACAAAATTTGCTAGTAAGCTAGGAATTAAAGTGGGAGTGTTAGCTCATGACACTATCTTGATATAGCTCTACCTAAGGAAGCCTCCATTTCCCATATCCATGCTAGAGAGCAAAATTCTTGGAAAAGTGCTTGTTCATTCCGGGGCTGTGCTATCTTGTTTGTGTCTGCCTGTGTAGGCATTGCCCGTTCTTCCTCTTTGAATGGCCATGCTACTACGGTTTTGAGCATTGAAACATTGAAACTCTCTTCTTAAATTACTTTAAACCTTAATTCAATATTATTTAATGATCCCAATCCTTTTTTATCAGTTAAATGGAACCAAAATAATATATTTTCATAAGGTTTGTTAGAATTAAATACAATAATCATAGAAGCAGTTTGCCGAATACCTAACCTATGGTAGTTCTTTATTGAAAATTTGTTGATTTTCTGAAAATATGATTATGATTGTCATTGTCATTTTACAGATGATGGCAAGTTCTTTCTCAAGTGGCTATATTGCTCTCTCCTGATGCATTTTTTTTTTTGTGCTGATTCCACAGGCTTTCTCTCAAATTGCAACTGTAGTTCCCTCTTTTTTATTTCTTTAAGAGATACAAAAGTGCTGTCCTATAAAGTGAGTACATTTTAGAGACTTCCATCCGTCACAGACAAGCACTCCAATTCTGGCCTCTAAAATTATGGGATACTTTGTCAGCAATGCACTTGGAAAGAAAGAATCATTGTGCCGATTCTTTAACCTAAGGAAATTGAGTACAACATCTTGAGTGTGTGGAGTATGCAGGCTAGGCAGGAGTTGGGCATTCCAGGGTAATTTTGGAAGCATTCTTGTCTTTCTAAGGCTAGTAAGATTTTCACACCAAAATACATGACATTTCTATTCTATGAAAGGGAAAACAAGCAAATCTAAAATGTCTGTTCTCTCACCACAACCAACCAGCCAACCAATAGTACCCAGGGGCAGCCTAGGTGAAACACGGAATGCTTTAATTAAGTGGTAAGATAATTGTCTGCAAAGCAGACAGGTAGAGAGCACCTGAAAGATCTCTTTGTCAACAAGTATCGTGTGGTGGGCCGAAAATATGTGCTGTGACTTATAGTCAAAGGAGAAATAGAGGGAACTTATTTTTTTTTTTTATCAAGAAAACCAGTTATGGAAAACTCCAGGTATTTCCTTCAATGAGTGGTTATTATCATCTCAGTGTTTGCTCAGTCTCCAGTTTCATGTGAACAGCAATACGGCAGAGCTGATGTGATTTACTCTGGATGGAAAAGATTTTCTCAAAATAATACCATGGGCTGGCTGAGGCAAGGCAGCAAAATGGAAAGCTGAGAAGAAGATTGGAGCATAAAAATGCCCAGTTTAAAAAACGACAATTTAGTCCCAGGAAAGTTCTTTTGTGATTATAATAAAATACTTTTTTAACCTCCTCCACTTTGAAAGGAAACATGTTTACTTACCAGGCTCTGGAAAGCAAGCTTTTATTTTGAAGACACTCTCTCATTTTTATTCTCCTTCTAAGATGGAAGTTTGACCTCTTAGATATACAGCCTTTCAACAAAGTTTGATAGACTCTCCTTGGCACCACTCTTCTCTTTTGTACTTCTCTGTACCAGAAGGCTTGCATTCGCAGGTTGCAGCCATGAGGTTCTCATCTGCTAGTCTTCACTTGGATTCAGCTGCAAACTATTGGGCTTGTGAAAAAAAAAGTGAGAAAAGTTTCGTCATAGAATATCACCTGCCAGGTGAAGCATGGCTCCTGGAACACAAAGCTTCATCTCTAGACAGAGCACACTTTCTTTTAGACAAAATCCAGATGTAGATTTAAGGACACAATCAGAGGTTACTGTCTGAATGCATCTTTCCAAGTTCATGTATTTGGAGCCTAGTGAAATCAATGAGCCAATAAGTACTTTCCCATGTGAATGGAATAGTGCCATGATCAGAGGAGTGGCTTATTTATCTTGAAAGTGAATTTATTTTGTTTTCCCAATGTTTGCCCTTGCCTGCACTTTGATCACATTATAATATAGCACAGAGGTGCTATGCCATGGTCTTAGACTTCTAACATTCTATAACTGTGCAAAATACACTTATTTGTAATTTTCCCAGTTTATAGTATTCTCATATAACAACACAGATTTAAACACTACCAAATATTTGTAGTTTAAAATTTAAAGGCATTGCACTGTAAAAGTAGAGGTTGGTACTAGCATGAATCTATATACATTTCTAAGGTTGTATCTCAGATTACAAGCCTGTTGTGCTTGGAAAGAAATTCAGTGCTGGCACAGTCATGAATCTGGAATCATCACTGTGTATACACATCTCTAAGACTAGACAAGTAGAGACAAGGCGTGGCCATTATCATGGCTTCCACTGCACTAGGACTTCATAACTTTCCTATGTTTGGAATAGACTCTAGTATCCAGGTTGAGTATTGTTGCTAAAGATCTTAGATTCACTTTCCTGGGTAAATAAGTTTTTATTCTTTAATTCTTTTCCTTCTGCAAGATATGGACATAAATAGTGTTCACTTTATACTATCATTACGTGAAAATGCAAGGCAGACCATATTGGGCTGAAAATTTGTGCTGTATAGAATTCACTTGATAAAAATCTTAAGTCCCAAGTCGGTTGTAGCAACAGGCATTCATTTGTAAGTGTGTGAGGAAAGAAAAGTATTATTGAAGGAGATGCATTTCCATATAAAAGGGATATGAGAGGGCTGTCTTGCCATCTTTCTGCCACATAAGGATTCTAGCCTGAAACATGAACATGCTGTTATCATCATCTTGAACACCAACCTCTGGAACTATGAGAAATAGAGTTGTTTAAGTTACTCAGTCAGTGGTATCCAACCTTAACCAAGAGTAGCATAACCTCACTGTATAGAGAAGTGCATAAAAATAAGTATATATTCTTCCTACATTGTCATCATTATCATCATCATCATCATCATCATCACTATTGTTAATTAATAAGGTTAGGAAGGTTTGGTGGCATTGAAAAGTTGTGAGAAATGATCTCATAATGAGTGATAAACATAAAGTATGAAGAAAACATGAAAGCCAATAATCACCCAACAATTTTTGGAGAGTGTGTCTAGAAGAAAGAGGTTATCATAAACCAAGAAGTGGGAGGGCATTTCTTTCAATGAAAATTCTGTAAAAGCCTGACCCTAGAGGCATTGCAGATGTGGCTGCTGTGTCACATGCATCATTGAGAGGAGAGAGGTTATGTCTACCTTCAGTGTTCTGACCTGTAAATACAGAGAAGCTTAACATTTCCTGAAAAAAAGCAAGCCTGAGATGACTACCCGTTCTTGCACAGGCTAAGATGGACTGCCAGGGTGGGGAGCAAACCAGAGACTAGAAGAACCCCACCTGCAACAACAGTCCTGGCAAGGATAGGAATGAGCCCAAAGCAGAAGCCTCTGGCATGCTACCACTCTGGCACCCTGGGTAAGGAGTGAGCCTGAGATGACCACCAGACCAGTGCCATGGGAACTAGACAGGGAGCTTGCCTGAGATGACCACAAGAACAATGTGGGCAGGGGTAGTCCATGCCTGAGATGCCCCCTGCCCAGTGTCATAATGCATAAACTAGGCATAGCACTTCACATACCTCTCCTAGGACAATACCAGATACTCAGAGACCCCGGGCACCATGCAGAGGAGCAAGTAAAAGGTGGGGAAATGGAAGAAAAGGAGTGAAGGAAGGATGTGGGCACAATAAAGAGACAGAAGTGGAGACTCAACAGTAGTGAGGAGCAGCCATGGTGGCATGGCGGGGTCCTGGCCTATACTGTTGCTGGGAGCCACATCTCGGTCCATGGTCCTATAGCAGCAGAGGTCTGCTACTACCAAAGGCCAGGTGGAAGCCCCTGTTATAGGCTGTTGCTCAGGGAGGGATATGTTGATGTATGAGTTCTGTGAAGAGTTGGCCCCATCCCTTACCTGGGCATCTAGGAACAACTTGCCCTCGGGGTATAAAAGTAGGAGAGCTGACCCATCCACTAGCTAGCTGCAGTATTTGGGAGAGTGACCACCCATGTTGGACACATTGGAGGAGATCCAGGTGAGCTGTCTCTGAGGATAGTAGTGTAAGAGAGCTGGCCTCACCACTCATCTCCCATGTGGTATCAAGGATAAGGGAGAGAGAACCCTCCCTGACGTTTACTCTTTTCCACCTACAGCAAGTGGGAAAGCTGGCCCTGGGGTCTTGAAAGCAGGAAAACTGTACCAATACCTCACCTGCTGCAGCACTTGGAAGAGCAGGCTTCGTAACTCAGCTGGGCAACACAGCAGAGCCGACCCTGAACGTGAGATTTAGGATGGGCTTGCCTCCGGAAGCTGACTCTGACTCTTGTCAGCTGTGTAGTGCTGTTGGCAGGGACAAGGAAGAGATGACCTCCTCCCCTCCCTTGTCCCTCACCATTTATGGCAGGCAGGAGAGCTGGCCCCGGGCTCAAGTGGTTATAATAGTGGGTAAGCTGGCCATTTCCTTCACTGGCTACAGCACTGTCTGGGCAGAACAGTAGAACTGGCCCTGGTTGCAGAGGCTGCTGGTGAGCTGGCTCTGAAGGCATGGGAGTGGGAGATCCAACAGGGTTAGATTCAGGGCACTGAATTGGCCTATCACAACATCTACCCCATGGATTAACTGCTGAGTGCATGAAGGGTTGGTCTTACAGATCCAAAACTACAGGATCTCCATGAAAAAGGGCAACAACGGGATATCTGAGATGAGTTCCAGTATAGATAGAGTAGCAGAAGCCTGAGGCCTTGTCTCTGACCAGTGAGTCATTGCAATGAACATTTGTAAGCAAAGAAATGTAGACAAAAGTCTATCCTGTAAGACACATTGTGAAACACTATAGCTTCCTCAGCAAGATTGTTTTACTCTGTTGATTGGAAGGCTGTAACAGTGGACAGGAGTACAAAGGAGTGGGGTACAGAATGTGAAATTTATGAAGAACCAGCCAAAAGTTAAGAAAATAGATGAGATTGTGGTCAAGCCACTAAGCAGCACCCCTTCACACCCTCTGCATCAGTTCCTACCTCCAGGTTCTATCCCTGGTGAATTGCTGTCCTATCATCCTTTGATGATGAACTGCAATGTGAAAGTATAAGCTGAATGACCACCTCCCACCCCAAGAAAAGTTCAAGATAAAGGAAGTAGTTTGTTCTTTTTGCCTAGATGAGGAAATTGAAACACAGATGTGTAGGTAAGTGGCTTATCAAAAACCATACAGTCCATCAAAGCTAGATTTAAAACTCCAACCCAAGACCATTTGATTTCCAATTCTACTTTGTAGGTATCAGTTTGGGGTAGAGTAGGAGATTGCTTCTCACACTAGCTTTATTCAGAGATCAAGTGACATAACCTAGAAGAACATCCAGAAATAAAATGAGAATGATGTACAGTTAGTTGAATATATTCATTTATTTATATTTCAAGGCAATATATTTATTTTGTCCATTAAAATAGAAATCAAGTGTCAAATACCACCTTTGGTGGTAGTTCTTCTGGCCTGTGCTCTTAACCTTCTTGATGATGTTGAAGAGATATTGGTGAGGTCAGGATAACAGTGTGCTGCAAAATGTGCAATAGTGAATATTACCACTAGCTTAGAAATTAAATTGTGCATCTTTTTGTTCATTTCATTGGAATAAACACTTCTAGTCTGCAAGGACACATTAATAAAGAGATAGTAGCCAGCTGTATATGCAGCAGAGGATAGCCTTGTGGGACATCGATGAGAGGAGAGGCCCTTGGTCTTGTGAAGACTCAGTGCCCCCATGTAGGGGAATGCCAGGACAGGGAAGCTGGAGTGGGCAGGTTAGTGGGCAGGGGGAGCTCAGATGGGATAGGGGAGTTTTCAGAGGAGAAATGAGGAAAGGGGATAAAATTTGAAATGTAAAAACAGAAAATATCTAATTAAAAAATAAAGAAATAGTAGAATCTTAAACATGACATGTTGATAAGTTGACATCAAAGTTGTCTGAATCATTTAGCAGGAATTAAAAAAAAATCACAGTGCCATTGAGAAAAGAAAACAAGTGGTCCATTAATTCATCTATTTATGCCCCATAATATTTACCACATATCTGTCTTACATCTGACACTCCTAGGTGCTGCAATTCTAAATATACTTCAAACATTGTAGCTTTCTTTCAATTAATTCCCAGGACCAGAAATGTCACAAAATAATTGCGATGAAGTTTGCTATAATACACTGATGACAAGAAACAGGAAGAGAATAATTACTTTGGTGGATCAGGGAGAAGCTAAGAGAGGAAGAGAAGAAAATATTGGGTTTAACAAATAGGTTGAAATGAACCCTGTGGGTAAATGGCAGTGGAGAAAATGTATAGATAACAACATTTGATGCAAACCAAGCAAAGAAATTAAAAACCTTAGGGAAATGTATGAGCTATAATAAAGTCAACATGACAGTTTCAGATAGATGGCAGGAAGATAAAACAAAACAAAACAAACCAGCCAGTGTTCATGCCTTGACTCCATAACCTGATTTTTGACTTTAAAGAGTAAACAGAGGAGGGACTTAAAATATAGTGGAGAAGCCAGAACAAATGAACAGTTATGGGATTTTTGACCCAGTAACATGTGAATGCAGGTGCCCCTTGACATTTTGATAGTGTTTTAGATAGATAAACCATTCAAGAGTTGAAAATCTTGTGGGGTTCAGAAATAGCTCAGTGGGCAAGAGTGCTTGCTGTGCAGGCCTGATGACCTGAGTTTGGATCCCCAGGATCCTCAAAAATCCAATATTCACATGTCTAACTAAGCACATTGTTCTGGAAGGCAGAGAAAGGAGAATCCCTATGGCTGGCTGACCAGCCGAGGTGGTCACAATAGGGAGATATGGGGCCAGTGAGAGACTCCATCTCAAGGGAATGGTACAGAGAGTGTTAGAGAAGGATGCTAGGAGTCTTTGCCTGGCCTTCTCATTTGGCACGTGCATACACACACATGCAAACACTACACATATACACATATAACTTCCCTCTGCCCCTGATACACACACATCAGAGATGGTTGGAAGTATTATAAATTAAAAATGCTTTTAAAGCATAAACACTACTAGATAGTCTACTCCGACGCAGTGCACTATAGGATATGATTTGTTTATCCTTTGGAATACAAGGCTGTTTGAGAGTCACATCTGATGATGCCTATCATAACAGAGTAATAGAATGACATGTGTGATATGTCAGTAGCGAAAGAACCCCTATACTACTAGAACTTTTATACCAAAATGAAATTTTGTCAATTGAATCATTATAAAACGGGGGACATTTTAATTAGTTTATAATGTCTTTTTTGAACAAACAAAGTATTCTCAACTCTCGGTGTCTCAAAAATGGAGTAATTTTGGCTGATTGTAGTATGCTTTTCTTGTTATTCCAGTATCAAGGTCAGACAGCAGGCCTACCGGTGCTCATGGAACTGCAATACAATGACAATGTAACGGGTTGAAGTTGCAGCCATGGCTTCCTTTTCAGTGTTTACCCCCTCCCCCAATAGTCACATGGCCAGGCCTGATGTTAACAAGAGAGGGCTATGTGAACTAACGTAGAGAGAAGGAAGATAAATGAGGAGAATAGATAATGAGATGTAGCCATGCAACTTACGACAGTACAATTTACAACCAAATAATTCCTTCTGGGTTTCCCTGAGAAGGCCACCATGCCTTCTCAATCAATGTGCATCTGTTTTTTGTTTGTTTTGTTTTGTTTTGTTTTGTTTTTATGTCTTATCGTATGTTACTGGCAGAGTTCATGCTCCTATCTTAAACTCATTCCTTCCCTCTAAGAGTGACATGTTTCTATCTACTCAAGTTAATTAGCAAGTTGGGAGATTACTTGGTTTACTGCTAGTCTATGCAATGGGAAAATACAATAAATTGAAATGTCTTTGCCATCATGCCTTCAACAGAATGTATTTTGATGACAAATTTAATAATTTCAAATATTATCTCAAGCAGTATAACCTAATCAGAGACCACAAGCTTCACCCTAGAAGGTGATGAGGAACAGTGTTGAAAACAACGATCTAACGCCGCTCGGAAATCCACACACAGCCTTCTCCCTGCGTCTCTCTCATGCTCAGTTGTGCAACATTTTACTCAAAAATTTGTGGCTGAAGTAAAAGAGAAAGATATAGCATGGAAGAAAGATATTTTCTGCTTGAGAGAACCACTAGCCTTTGGATTGGGAATTCTCCAAGAGGAAATCAGGGGCTGGTGATTGCTACCATGAAGCCCACTTTCCATTTTAGAAAAAAAGAAAACAAAACACAACAGAATGAGGATATCAATCTTTTCCTTATAGCTGTATTACTCCAAAACCTTAGAGATATGGGTTATTACTCCAAAGAAATAGATTAGCATCAATGCTTTGAAAAACTCAAAGAACTTGTTCTCCATTAGCTTCATGGTTGTTTCTTTCTAGGAGAGGGGTTTCTTGAGGGAGTGCTCTCACATGTTATTTGAGGCCATTCACAACTCTATTCTATGGTGATGTCGCTTCTGCTCAAATGTAGTTTTGGGTTATGGTCTCAGTCTCACTCAAAATTGAGTGATGTGATATATATATATATATATATATATATATATATATATATATATGTATATATATGTGTGTATACATATATATATATATATATATATATATATATATATATTTGTGACTTTAATTTTATGTTTTCCTGGCCTTATGCCCATTTATAGAGCTTAATATATAGAACATTTAACACCAATGTGTAGTAGTAAATACTTTCATTCTTCCAGGCATTTGAGTGCTTCCTTTATCACAGGAACACATGCGACAAATAGATTTTGCTGGTAAAGGAAGTTGATTGTTTGTGTCTATGTTACATATGTTCTGGTTTTATTAATTCCCTTAACCCATTCAATAATATTTACTATCTAACATATGCTACATCTTGTGCTAGTTGAGCAGAAGGATGGAGTTCCTGTTCCCTACGAGCATGCACACAATTTATGGTGGAGAAGAATGTAAAAATTAACACTGGAAACAATATCAAATAGAAACTTCTCTTATCCAAAATATTTTCTGAGCATTTCTGATCTTTATGGTCTTGTATGTGTGGTCAGGGTTGAAGTACAAAGGATCCAGTGTTACCCTTACAACTTGTGATTATTTTAGTTCCATTAAATTAATGAAAATAATTAAAAAAAAAGATAATATACGTTCCATCAGAGAAATAGTAATAATTGTGTTGATGATATAGTAGTTATAATAGCAGTAACTGAGTTTCATTTAGTTCTTTCTGCTTTCTGGATGCCCTGATACAAAGCTTTTTATGTAGACCCATCTTGTATTCTTAACAGGCAAGGCAGACATTACCATCTCCGTCAAACCGCAAAAAAAAAAAAAAAAAAAAAAAAAAAAAAAAAAAAAAAAGCCTGAGTTCAGTTAACAAACAGGCTATGTGTTTTACTAAAATTACACTAGTAGCAGGTACAAGAACCAGATTTTCAAATCCCATCTTAATGCTAAAAGGCTAGGATGCTAAAAATCCCAGGAATAAATACATATATCATTTCATAGAAATAGACATTGTTTTTAGGAAAGACAATACTAGATTGTTTGTGGCAGCAGAAAATTATAATAAGCTCTTTCAGGCTGAGGTGATAGTATTTAGAGTGGAAGAGAGGTGGGCTTTGAAGAGAGGTTTAAGATGTGGGCCCTGCCTTCAAATGAGGACATCAGACAAACTCCAAGGGGAACTTCAGAGTGTTTTCTTCTCTTGGGTGGCATTTCCAAGTCCTTCATACCTAGCTTCATGAGTAGGAAGGTCTAATTAAATGTGGAGAATGCCTTGCAGGAACATCTGAGAGTGAAGTCTGAGTGGGCCTACCTTCCAGAAGGTTTGCTGTTAGGAGCCTCAGAGTGTGAAGAGAATTCACAGGAGAAGGGACACTTGGCTCCAGCTTTGCTACACACAGACTTTCATGAACTGCTGAGGCTGGAAGAAACCTTAGCCCCTGCGAGGCTGCCATTGGTCCCTGTGTCTCTTTCCCTGCAGTCCCCTGTCCTCCTTTGACCTCTGCCTTCTTATCTCTCATTTTCCCCTTGTTTTCCCTTTTCTCTCCCCTAATCTACATGGTTCTCAAAGAGGAAATTATGCATAAAATAAACCAAACACTTAGCCATATGTAATGTAGAATGGGTAACAATCTGATTCCTGAGCGTGATATTTCTAGAAAAGAACATACCTTTTAACTACTATTAGAATAAAGATGAATTTTCTAAGAATTCACAATATTTTCTCTAAAGATTGTATTTGTGCTGGATTTAGTTAGAACTATGTTTAGCTATAGGCCACTACCAGTTTCAGCTGAAGTTCACTTAATGTCATCCATTTCTTTGAAAGTTCCAGAGACTAAAAATACCCGCTGAGTTTTGGTGCAGTTGCATGAAGACTCTGCACAGCATTTTCTCCTGATTACGCAGCATGGAGCTTGGTATTTATGTCACTCTATTGTAAGAAGACAGTTTTTTTATCCCTCAAATTGCAGTGTGTTCAACCTGTCTTGGAGCAAAGCTGAGGTACAAAGATATTAATTTGGGGTATATATCAAATACAAAGTTTCAACCTTTCTCTGATGTAATTCCACAGTGAACTAATTTATGCAATGAGATACTTAGAATATGATTCAGTTTCTTAGATGTGTTTTACATACACATTTTGGTAGTCCATTTACCCCATAAAATATAATACACAAAGCAGAGCTATACTTTAACTTTTTCTAATAATTCTGTGGTCTTCCAAGACTAAGGGTCAAAAATAAGTTATTGAGGATATTATGAACCTTTGTATTTTAAATAGTACTTTTTAATATCTAAGGGTACAATATGTATAAATGGAAAAGTTTAATTGGAACAATAGACATTAAACATTTAACAGTATTATAGACTTCTTCATCCTTGGAGTAGAGGAGTAACCCTTAAATTAGGATTTCTTCACAAAGCAACAATTAACCTGGAAAATTAGAGTTAAAGTGACTTATTTTAGCTGTGGACATATGGGTTCAAGATTCAATCTTTCTAATTATAATTAGCTGGGAGCTAATTATATATGGAACCCATCAGTATACTTTGCTGCTTTGCTAAGTTAGATAATATGAAAGCAGTGTTGAGAGAATGATAGATAACTTTATTGTATTTCAATGAGGGCACTGTGACACAATACATTTTTAATGACTTTTTAAAAAAAATGAGTGAAATTTATAACTTTTGCTGGCTAATTTTTTGTCGACCTTACACAAGCTAGGGCTTCCAAATTGCTTCTGTGATTTCAGAAAATACTATGCAAGATGCCCTAGAGGGGGAAACAATTAAACAGTTCTACCTCTGTGCAACACCTATGAACAAGTGTAATTGCAACTATGCCAAGATATACAAGCATAGAGGTGCCATAAATGGTATTCATATTTTTGATGGCAAATGGCAACTGTCTGATTGGACTTTAAGGGCCATTAAATAGGAGGGAAATGATGGCTAGTACTGGAAACCCAGTCAGCTTCTCAGGGCTAATGAGGTCATGCATCTTGGAAAAGAATCTACTATCACCAATTTACTAGAGCAGCGTAATTCCTTACTGCATTCTATATCTTCTTATTCTTATACCTACAGAAAACTGTGGCTACAATCCATCATCAAAAAGGCTGCTCTTTACAGCAAATGGAGACCTCACAGAAAAGCGCAGCTAGACACAATGATCTAGAGATCACGAAGATCCATGCCTCAATGAATACCTCTACAGACGTTTAAAAAGATATAAGTCATAATACCCCGAAGTCTGCTGTGAGCTGGTTACATAAGCGTTACATGTTAATGTAAAAGGTGGCAGTTTCACAGGATCCCATCTCAAGACAAAGAACTACACAAAGCTACTGCCTGTTGGGAGAAGCTAATTGGTCTCTCCCAGGCACCTTTAAACTTTTAAAAGAGTGGGGTTTTAAAGTCATGCTATATTTTATGTTGTGATAGTAACATGAGATCTTGGAGATAAACAGGAAAGAAAAACATTACAGTTTAATAGTGATGTATTTATGTGTCAAGTTGAAAAGTGACTAATTTTGTTTGTTAGGGTTTTTTGTTTGTTTGTTTGTTGTTTTGTTTTCTCCCAAACTATGCTTATCTTGGAAGAGATGAAATTTGGTGGCACCACTGGGAAGGTGGTATTGGGTTGAATAATGATAATGATAATGATAATAATAATAATAATAATAATAATAATAACAACAACAATAATAAATAATGAAATATGCTAAACAAACCATAAAGAATAAATCATTAAGCAACATTTCTCTGTGGTCTCTATGTCCGTTTCTACCTCCATGTTACTGATCTGCTTGAGTTCCTGCCTTGACTTCCCTTAATGATGGATTTTGATAGGCATGTGTTGGCCAAGTAACTTTCCTCCACAAGTTCTTTTGGTCATGGTACTTGTCTCAGCAATAGGAAATAAGCTAGACTACTATTCAAAAGCATGGTAGCCATACCTACTTGGAACAAAAAGGCAAATGTCTGCCTTCCTAATTTTTTAACTTTTAATATTTTATTTTTGAGAAGCTTTATATAAAGGTGCTAAGTTTTTATCATTTCACCCCTGCCTGTGCCCACTCAAACTCCTTCCATGTCCCTACACTCAAATACATGACTTTTTCTTTAATTATTACACACACACACACACACACACACACACACATACTACTATTGACTGTTCTCAATGTTCTTATATGTATTTGCATGCATTTAAGGCTGATCATGTAGAATTATATAACCTATCAAAGATCTCCTCCCTTGAAAAAGCCAATTCCTCCTCCGAGTAGACATTGGTATCCTATAGCTTTTCTTCTATGGGTAGAGCTTTGTGAAATGTTCTCTTTCTTATTCACTTGCCATGTCAAATGATGCTGTCATTTTTCATGTCATTTTAATCATCCAATCATGGGTGTAACTTCCACTTCATGCCTAGCAGACACCACCTAGAAAATCATGTCCCGTTCCTCTTGCTCTACCTCTCTGTCCACCCCATGAGTTTTCCTGGGTAGAGGAGTTACATTGCTATCTTGTCAGTTGGGGCTAGTCATCCCACAGTAACTTATACTCTGCATTTTTACCAGTTTTGGCTTTCAATCACAGACTTATTTGCTGCAAAATGAATCTTCTTTGATGAGGGATGAGAACTGCACTTACCTGTCAGTATAAGTATTTAGAATATAATTAGAAGTGATCTTGGTTTAGGGAAATGGAAATAATATATTTTCTTCTGGTTTTTTTTTTTTTTTTTACCTCCTCAGCCATGGGAGGGTTGGTTATCTTTACAGTATCAGGCATGAATTCCCTCCCATTGAGTTGGCTTTAAGCACATTTAGACAGCTGTTAGTTACTCCCAATGTAAAATTGTAACTGTTGTACGTTTGTAATTTCTAGGCTTTACAGTTGGATGGGACTATTGATTGTTTTTTTTTCCATTAGCAGCTTATATAGTACACACACACACACACACACACACACACACACACACAAACACACAATTACTTTCTAAAGCATTCCAGCGTTGTTTATCTGTCTACTATCTCCCTTTTTATTATCCTCTGCCCTCCCCAGTTAAAGTATAGCCAGAATTTTTCCCATTTCTTCCTTAAAATAGCCTGTGCCTTATTGTGTCCTGTCCTTCTTGGATTTTGTTTTAATTCTTTCTTTAATTATGTGCAAACATTTCTACATGAGTGTTTGTTGTAACAGTTTGTAGGGTAGCAAATGACATTTATTACAGAAAGCAAATATGTCATGTCTTTATAAATATTCACTCTTTCCCCAAAGTGCACAATTATTTGGATCTTGTCATATCACTCTTTCCCCATGAAACCAAAAGTGGGGACTTGCCAGTGTATGATAATGCAGAGTAAAACAGGAAGAAGACAATTTGCTCAAAATAGTTTTGGAGGTGTGTTACTGGTGTCACGTTTGACGGCGCAGCAACAGTACAGAGTTCCTCCTACAGATGAGGTCTGCAAAGCCAGACAATTTTCTACTTTTGACCTTTTGTAGGTTATTATTTCTGTGCTTTACTTCATCCAATATGTTTCTGATCATGTATATTATACGCAATATCAATTTGATAGTATTCATATAGAATAACATTTTCTGTTTGCAAGAACACAAAGAAAATTTTTAACCTAAAACTTAGAAAAGATAAAAATACTACCTATATATTAAGTAACATGTAATCCTGAGATATGCCTGACTTAAAAATATAAAGAAAAAAATATTTGTTGGTAAATAATACAAGTGACTTTTTAGAAAGCATTTCTGGTAATTGGATTCCAGTTAGAATTTTATCCATTTCTTTTAACTCAATGATGATATATTTGAAGTATAACTCTTAAACATCCAAGATCATGGCTTAACCTCCCAGAAGCAGCTTGAGACCTAATGAACCAAATCAGAGAAAAACTGGTGAGTGACATTTAGAAGACCCTTTCCTACCCTTCTGCTTATTTAATTGTGTCACTTCTGTTCTCCACAATCCGGTTCTTTCTTTAGGAAACCCTCAAACAGAAGCCCTTTGGATATATTATGGAGAGGAAAATGACGGTGTGCCGCCTCATGGGCCTGTTCTTCACAATGCTGAGATGATCGTTACAATCTCTGCAACTTTCTTGGAGCTGCTTCAGCTATCGCTGTGGATTCTGTCTTAGAGCACTTCACACTTATTATATCTAGTCTGATGGCTAGAAATTTAAATGGAGAAATTGGCAGCCTTCCATTGGCTCAACCTGTCTATCTTTTCCTAGTTTCTGGTGGCTTTGGCTGTCCTTGGGATTCTCTGCGTGTAGCCCCTTCACTTTGGTTCCACAAAGATTCCTCTGAGGGTATTTGTATGCCATTCTTCATAGTATATAAACAGTATATATCCTGTTGGCTCAAAAGACTGGAGTTTGAGTCTTGGGTACCCATGTAAATGCCAGGCAAGCATGGTGAACCTTCTGAAACTCTGGAACCTGGGAGGCAGAGCTAAGAACACCTGGGAAAACCTTGTGAACTACACTGTCAAGCTCCATGTTAAGTGTGAAATCCTCCATCCACTGGGAAATAGAGAGCTGTCAAGGAAGACAACAGCAATCACAATGTTATCCCACAAACACTTAGATGCTCATACAAAAAGGCATTCATACGACATATATACGTGTGAACCTGAAATAGTTAATAGATATAGACTCTAATTTAGTCTGACCTCATCTTAACTTCATTGCCTTCAGCAATGATTATGTTTTCAAACTCATGTGTGAGTTCTGGATCTTATGAGGTAAATATATATTTGGGGAATAAATATTTCCGTACACTTTAACATCAGTGTTTGGAAATATACTCAACTAGATGAAATGTACAAAAACTGTAGTTGTGTCTCAAACTCATGAAATAGAAAGAAAGTTGATTTGAGGGACATACATAAGTATTAAATTTGTAGATAATTACTAGATGCTTTATATAGAATTTATAAAATGAGGGCATCTATCAATGTATTTGAATATGTATATACATATATACTACACTACACACACTACATACATATATTCACATACCACACACACACACACAGACACACACATACACACAGACACACACACACACACACACACACACATACACACACATACACACACATTTATTAATTCTCTGAATCATCCTAAGAGATGAAACAGAAAGTCTAGGCTGGTGGCTAGACTAAATCTTTTAAATCTTGAAAGTTGACTTCAGGGACTGGATAGATAGATGGCTTAGTATCAGTGCTTGCCTATCTTACAGAACCAGACTTAGTTTCCAGAACTCATATCAGGTGTCTCAAAACCTTCTGCAACTCCAGTTCTAGGGGGTCAGACATCCTTTGGCTTTTGCCAGAACCTACACAGACATGATGCATGTAAACTCATGAGACACACATAAATGATAAATATAGCCTTTAAAGTTGCTGACTTCAAATTGCAAATATTATTTATATATTTATATTCTTCTAAAATAACTATGCCCAATTTCAAAAGTGATGTTCAATTGGAAAATGATTTAAATGAAGGGTAAAGGCCCAGAGAAAGGGGTTCTACTAACGTGCTCAAAGCCTGAGAAAAAAATACACGGAGACTTTCAGAGTACCCTCCTCTTGCTCTGCTCCACAAAAGATAGTCATATTGTGATGGACACTGCACTAGTCATGTGCAAGAACTGCCCATTTTCCCAAGAAAGGGACTCTTAATTTCATTGTAAGCTTACATTAGAAAATGTGGACTATGAATACCTAAAAGTGAGTCTGTGGCCTTTTGTGCACAGAACTCAAGGTCCCACCTACCTAGCATAAGGGCCAGAAGGTGAGGAATGGCTTAAACCTTAAGAAAGCAGGACATATACTGTGGTTTGGATATAAAACTTGTGTTGGAGGTTGATCTCCAACTAGTGTAATTACTGAGAAGTGATTGGAATATTAATGGATTCACAGTTTAATTATTATTGGGCAGAGAAGGTCTGGACTAAGATTTTCAAATGCTCATGGCCTAGAAATAAGAGCTTAGTGGTACAGGTACAAAGAAAGGAAGCTCTATAGCCAACATAGCTTCAAACAGAGTAAAGAGCTTCTGTAATTTCCTTTTGTAATACAGAGTCCATCATCATTTTAATTGCTTTCTGATTTTATTCCATCTTGAATTCAAGTATAGTTCGGTTTGGTGTAGGTTTTATTTCAGACATTCAAAAATAGAATTGTTCTCTTTAGTGTATTTGTTATATTCAATGTTTAGCATTGTCTTTCAATATTAGGAGGTTTTTATTTGATAATTGGCAAATGTTAATTCAGAGAGTGAGAACACTGATCGCTGTACCAAAGGTTGATTCATTGCTGTTTTTCTGGACCATAATTTAAACATACATCATTTTAAGAATTTCTACTACAAAGATAAGAAATCAATTAAGAGGAATATTTGAAATATTCTATGATTATACATGAGACACTTGGAAAACTCCTTCCCTTAATTTAGTCCTTCAATATAATCCTGGTTGTTCCAGGCTTAGGAAAAATATCACTAGTTCATAGTAAGTTTCAAAAAATGATACTAGTACTTGCATCTTTTCAGAGAGTCTAGGAAACCAGCCATTATTATGGGCTGCATGCCCTATTAATTTTATAGTCTTATATTTATAAAGTTATACACAAGTATTTCTAATTATTCAAACTGTAATCAATTATTTAGACATTTAGCACTGTATTATATGTTTATTCATCAGACTGTAAGTACTAATAATAATATTTCATGATTTTTGTTTTAGATAGTAAAGGGAGACATGTAGGACTGCTTGTATCATATATCCAAAACTTCATAATGGAGAGTTCTTTATGTGTTATCCTGTGAAAAAGATTTTGTCATATATTCTAAAGTATCAATAATGTTTATGTGTAACGAATGGCTTTACACATGCTGCTTGAGCCATGAGTACTGGCATGTGTACTCTTTGGTTGGAGTTTTAGTCCCTGGGAGCTCTGAGGGTACTAGTTAGTTCATATTGTTGTTTGTCCTAAGGGGCTGCAAACCCTTCAACTCTTTGGGTCCTTTCTCTAGCTCCTTCATTGGGGACCCTGTACTCAGTCCAATGGATGACTGTGAGCCTCTACTTCGGTATTAGTTGGGTACTGTCAGAGCCTCTCCAGAGACAGCTATATCAAGTCAGTCATCAATGGGATGAGAGTTCCTTGGCCCTTTGAAGGTTCTATGCCCCAGTGTAGGGGAATGCCAGGGCCAGGAAGTGGGAGAGGGTGGGATGGTGAGCAGGGGGAGGGGGAGGGAACAGGGGATTGTTTTATTTTTTGGGATTTTTTTTATTTTTTTTTCTTATTTTATTTTCTTTTTCTTTTTTCGTTTGGAGGGGAACCTGGGAAAGGAGATATTATAAATAAAAAAAAATCTAATAAAAAATGTAAAAAAAAAAAAGAATGGCTTTAGTTTAGTCTTAGAGTATATTTTCAAATTTTGTATATATTCTTTGAAGTTTGGGAAATATTTAATAAACAAAGGTAAGAAGGATGAATACTTGAGTTCTGTACTGCTATGAAGGTAAAAGCCTGTTGTGTGAGCAACAACAACAAAATAGCTCTCATTTCTGTTCCTATTCTCTGCTAGTGTTGACATTTGAAGTACTCCTCTTGGGCCTGAAGAAAACATTACATTTTCCTGAATAGGTTTTACTGTCTTTATGGAATGAAGTTGTTGACAAATAGGGTCATTAAAAAACATTGATAATAGTCACAATGATAGATGCACATATTCACATTCCAGTTGGCACTTACTAAATCTCTTCACAGTTATTTTTGGAACATACATTCTGCCCAGGAAAATATTTCTTCAGCAAGGACATCATGTGTTATATGAGGCCATGTTAACTATTGGTATGAAAGTAACAATTGATTACGATAGAAAACATTGTTGCAAAAATTAGACATTTGAAAATCTACTACACTATAAGAACATTCAAGGTATGTTTTAAAAGTTGCATAGGCATTCCAATCCTAGAAGCCACAGATGATGAAAGGAAAGTCTTACTGATAGGTGTGGAACACAGATGATGGTCAAACACCAACAACTGCCAATCCTCTTGATTTACCAGCAGAAGTAGATGGCAAGACCCTCTTGATAAAAGCATGACAGCTTAGGGGAATTGGGCTAGAACTAAACTAGATTCCTTTTCTGCTCACTAGAATGCATATGTTAAGTGATGTAGAGAATCCTGCAGGAGCAAAGTTATCTAAAGAGTTCTATGGTTCTGTGAACTCTGTTAATTATAGTGCTGGTGTATTAGGGTCCTCTTGAGTAACAGAACTTATAGAATGAATCTCTCTAAAAAAATGCAAAAGTGGTTTATTAAAATACTTAAGGTTGCAGTTTAAATAATCTAGCTATGACTAGCTGTGAAAAGAACGTTCAAGAATCCAGTTGTGGTTCAGTCCACAAGGCTAAATATCTTAGAATGTTTCAGTAAATGCTGGGATCTCAAAACAATAAGTTCCAAAGGCAGTGAATAAATGAATGTACCAGCAGTAAGGTGAGAGCAAGTAAGCAAAGAGCAAACATTTTCTTCTTCCATGTCCTTATTTAGACTTCTAGTAGAAGGTATGGCCCAGATTAAAGTTGTGACTTCCCATTTCAAGATCTGAATCAAAGGTGGGTGTCTTCCTACCTTAAAGGTCAGGATTAGAAGTAGATTCACTCAAGCAAAAATAACCTGTCACAGGTACCCTCCATTTCTGGATTGTAGCTCATTCCAGATGTAGTCAAGTTCACAACTAATATTAGCGATCACAACTAACCTGCTTGACAAAATGTATCTACCTATACAATAATGGCATGACTGCAATGGGATGGTGACCAACTACTTACTGATAGGATTTGAGGACCAGTTTTCAAAGGGACATTCATGTTTGGTTCTGAAAATATGATGAACAACCATGGATGTGGAACTTATAGATGCTAGAGGGAAGTTAGTACTGTTGTTTTTCTAACTTGATATTGCACCAATCTGACTTCTACATATTAGTGTTTATACACACAAACAAATGCTAGATCAGAGGCACTTCCCTTTGAGAAGAACAGTAATGAATATAAACAGTCTAGGCTTTTCAAAGTGCTGAGAATATGTGAATGTTGAAGAAGTCCTAAACCTAACACTTATACCATGCCATCTGAGACCTTTTAGCATGCTCAAAGCAAAAACAAATTAATATGTAAAGAGAACTTACCACAGTATCTGGTGCATTATGTCTTCTGGAAAGAGGAATTATCATTATTATAGAGGAACATAGGTTATAACATCCCAAAGAAGAATTAGAAAAACAAATTGCTTAGTACTTCTGAATCAATTACAAGAAATGAAAATACACAAAAAGTTCTTAGTTGCATGTCATGTTAATAATAACTTATGGTCATTAGTAAGATATCAAACTCATAAATAAAGAAATATCTAAGTAAACTGTATGCATGTGGGGCAAAAAGACTGCTTTCTGGAGGTGACTTATTAAGAACTTGTTAGACTCCAGAGAACCAAATAACCTTTTAAAAATGGGGTACAGAGCTAAACAAGGAATTCTCAACTGAGGAATACTGAATGGCTGAGAAACACCTAAAGAAATGTTCAACATCCTTAGTCATTAGGAAAATGCATATCAAAACAACCCTGAGATTTTACCTCACACCAGTCAGAATGGCTAGGATAAAAAACTCAGGTGACAGCAGATGCTGGCGAGGTTGTGGAGAAAGAAGAACATTACTTCATTGCTGGTGGGATTGCAAACTGGTACAACCACTCTGGAAATCAGTCTGGCAGTTCCTCCAGAAACTGGACATAGTAATACCAGAGGACCCAGCTATACCACTCCTGGGCATATACCCAAAAGATACTCTAACATGTAATAAGGACACATGCTCCACTATGTTCATAGCAGCCTTATTTATAATAGTCAGAAACTGGAAACAACCCAGATGTCCCTCAACAGAGGAATGGATACAGAAAATGTGGTACATCTACACAATGGTGTACTACTCAGCTATTAAAAACAATGAATTTATGAAATTCTTAGGGAAATGGATGGATCTGGAGAGTATTATCATGAGATAGCCCAATCACAAAAGAACACACATGGTATGCATTCTCTGACAAGTAGATATTAGCCCAGAAGACTGGAATACACAAAGTACAATCCACAAACCACAAGAAACTCAAGAAAAAGGAAGACCAAAGTGTGGATACTTCATTCCTTCTTAAAACAGGGAACAAAATACCTATGGAAGGAGTATTTGCAGAGACAAACTATGGAGCAGAGACTGAAGGAAGGACAATCCAGAGACTGCTCTACCTGGGAATCCTTCCCATATTCAATCATCAAGTCCGGACACTATTATGGATCCTTCCCATATTCAATCATCAAGTCCGGACACTATTATGGATGCAGGCAAGTGCTGGCTGACAGAAGCCTGTCTCCTGAGAGGTTCTCCCTACTAATACAGAAGAAGCTCACAGCCATCCATTGGACTGAGTACAGGGTCCCCAATGAAGGAGCTAGAGAAAGGACCCAAGGAGCTGATGGGCTTGCAGATCCTTAGGACGAACAACAATATGAACTACCTAGTTCCCTCAGAGCTCCCAGGGACTAAACCACCAAGTAAAGAGTACACATGGTGGGAGTAATGACTCCAGCAGCATATATATAGCAGAGGATGGGCAAGTTGGTCATCAAGGGGAGGAGAAGCCCTTGGCCCTGTGAAGGTTCTATGCCCCAGTGTAGGGGAATGCCAGGGCCAGTAAACATGAGAGGGTGGGTTGGTGAGCAGGGGGAGGGGGGAGGGAACAGGTTTTTTGTTGTTGTTGTTTTTTTTAATTTTATTTTTGAAAAAGAACCTGGGAAAGGAGATATTATATGACATGCAAATAAAGAAAACATCTAATTAAAAAAAAACAACTTTGAAAATATGCTTAGTATAAAAATGATAATAAATTATGGAGAACAGACTAGAAAATTTAAAATTAAAAACTTCTGATTTGAATTCAGTACCAATTTAAGTTGATCTTAATTCCACAGGTTTTTTTTTGGTTAGATATTTTCTTTATTTAAATGTCATATGTTATTTCCCTTCCTAGTTTCCCCTCCGAAAAAAAAAAGAAAAAAAATAAAATAAGATAAAATAAAATAAAAACCCTGTTCCCTCTCCCCTCCTAACTTCTTGAGTTCTTTGTATATATTGGATATTAGCCCTCTATCAGATGTAAGATTGGTAAAGATCTTTTCCCAATTTGTTGGTTTCTGTTTTGTCCTATTAACAGTGTATTTTTCCTTACAGAAGCTTTGCAATTGTATGAGGTCCCATTTGTCAGTTCTTGATCTTAGAGCATAAGCTATTGGTGTTCTGTTCAGGAAATTTTCCCCTGTGCCCATGTGCTCAAGGCTCTTCCTCACTTTCTTTTCTATTAGTTTCAGTGTATCTGGTTTTATGTGGAGGTCCTTGATTCACTTAGACTTGAGCTTTGTACAAGGAGACAGGAATGGATCAATTTGCATTCCTCTACATGCTAACTGCCAGTTGAGCCAGCACCATTTGTTGAAAAATGCTGTCTTTTTTCCACTGGATGCTTTTAGTTCCTTTGTCAAAGATCAAGTGACCATAGGTGTGTGGGTTCATTTCTGGGTCTTCAATTCTATTCCATTTATCCACTTGCCTGTCATTGCACCAAAGCCATGCAGTTTTTATCACAATTGCTCTGTAGTTCAGCTTAAGGTCTAGGATGAGCTCAACATATGATTTTTATTTTAGGTTTTTAATTGCTGGGTAAATTTTCTGAATCCCTTTGGAACTTGGATCTTTGTCACACAGTTTAATATTTTTCTTTCTCTCTTAATTTAGTTATTTTAGGGGAACTATACCTGTGTGCAATAGCATTAATAGTCTCCAAAATACTTTAAACAGTACTCAATGACTGAGGTAGATATTCAAAACACACATGCATTTTATAAAAAATAAACCTCATAACATTACTATTTTCATGTATGTTTACTATTTTCTGGTTAATAAAATGAAATTTTACATTTATTATTTTACTTAAGTTAGTGAAACAGAATTTAAGACATACATTAGAAAACAAATATAAATATTAATAATGGATTAGAAAAACTAAACACAGTCATATTCTAAAACCAACCTCATTCTGTCAGTTTTTAAAAACTTCTTTCCTTTTAACAATGGTTCTATATTTATCACATAAGATATAATATGCCAAAGTCTTCTGATGCTAAAGTGATCAGGATTAAATTTTAAAAGAAGACATTTCTTATTTCAGAATCAGTTTATTTTATCAGCAATTAATTCTATTAATTCCCCAGGCTTCTATCCATTTCTCTGCCATCATTATCTGCGCTAATGTAGTTTCATAGCTGCTTTCTTTTTGGAAGAAATAATCTGTATTTAAAAGAAAATTAAGCATTTCTAAGATTAAAAATACCTATCAGGCTCTTGTTGTTAAAGATTAATTGAATGTAATTTTAATAGTAAGACCATACATACAGTGATTTATACAGTTAATGTCATCAACACTGTTAAGTGACCTGTTTCTACAATATACTCTAGACCTCATCTACAACCATGGATCTAGATTTGATGAAAGCTTTATGCTTCAGGAATTGCTCTAACTCCCTAAATTTTCTCTTTTTCACTAGATGTAATTGCTTCAATTCCCTAAACGTTCTCTTTTTCACTAGAACCATAAAATCTCTTTAAAGAATTAGTTTAAGATATTCCTTATGCTTACAAATTTTGATTGACAATGTTTGTGATATGTTTTATTTATATATAGTATAGGCATAAACTGTCAGAAAGCACAATCATGACTTGGTCTGATTGTGATTGGAAGAGGTTTCATACAACATGTTCATGTGTAGCATCAAAGCACCTGCAAAAAAAAAAAAAAAGAATAGAGGAAACCATCCTATTGTCCGTTAGAAAGCTTCTGCAGATGGATACTTTTCTAGAAAGAAACCCCAGTTCACTAGACACACTTAGCTGATGAAGAAAGCACAGAGGCATTAAATTTACCCATTTGCACAGATTCTGCATATGGATGAGCAGTGAGGCCTCAAGGAAGATGCTTGTGACAAGAAGGAAACAAGTGCCAAGAGTGCTGTATAAAATGAGTCAGGAAAACAAGGCTGGTGTGGATGTGGAGAAAGGAGAGGTCTTATGCAGTGTTCATGGGAGTATAAACTATTGCAGCCACAATGAAAATTGATCCAGAGATTTCTGTAAAATAGAGGTAGCTCTATTATAAGACTGAGCTATATGAATGCTGAGCATATACTCAATGAACTTTACATCCTGTTATAGAGGTACGTTCATGTTTATTGCAACTCAATTCATACTATCTAGAAAATGGAATAAACTGAAATGTTCATCACATGATCAATGAAAAGGAAAAGAGTGGTGCATATATACTATGGAAGACCATTCAGCTGTAAAGGGAACATTTGCAAGTTACTGGATGGACACTGAAAACAATAGACAGACAGTCACACAGTCATACAAACAAACATACAGACACATAGATAGATAGATAGATAGATAGATAGATAGATAGATAGATAGATAGATAGATAGACAGATAGATATGATTCTCTCTTATTTTCAGATCCTAGTTTTGAATGTTTTGTTTATATGCAATTGGGATACATGTGGAAGTCAGGAAACTAGAAATGGGCCACACAGAGCAGACACCTTAAGGGAGGACAGATAACAAATCATAGAAAAATTAAAATGAAGAAAACACTGAAAAGGTTGAGCCATGAAGAGGGAGTTATAAGAGGGTGAAATGAGGTGACAGAAGGGTTAACTCAAATAAAAGGTATATATTGTGTGTTTTTTTTTTTTTTTTTTTTTTTTTTTTTTTTTTTTTTTTTTTTTTTTCGAGACAGGGTTTCTCTGTATAGCCCTGGCTGTCCTGGAACTCACTCTGGAGACCAGGCTGGCCTCGAACTCAGAAATCCGCCTGCCTCTGCCTCCCAAGTGCTGGGATTAAAGGCGTGCGCCACCACCGCCCGGCTTATTGTGTGTTTTTTTATTGTATTGGCTATTTGATTACAGTTTAAATGTTCTTCCTCTTCTCAGTTAAATTTCCTATCTCTGCCCCCATCCCCTCTGCTTCTATGAGGTACTCCCCAGCACTTCCTGCCTAACGACTAGCCATGCATTCCCCTATGCTGTAGCCATGGAGCCTCCACAGGAAAAAGGGACTCCCCTCCCATTAATGTCAGGTAAGGTAATCCTCTGCTACATATGCAGCTGGAGCCACGGGTCCCTTCATGTGTAGTCTTTGGTTGGTGGTTTAGTGCCTGGGGATCTGGTTGGTTGATATTGTTCTTCCTGTTGGGTTGCTTTTAGCTATTTTATTGGGTTCTTATATCTACTACCCTTTCAAGTCTTATTCCACCTAAATCCCTTCCAACCCATAACACTAGATAGGAGAGAAAAAAGTTAGAGAGAAAAGGAGGTGTAGACCTTTTAGACTCCTATCTGCCTATTGGGGGAAAGAGTTCCTAGGATCAAATCCAATTTTCCTTGTCAGAATATGAAGCAATCCAGCAATTCAGGACCTGGAAACTCAGCAGCAGGAACCAGCAGTAATAGGGACCAGCAGTATCTGGAATCAGAAGCAGCAGTGGGAGCAGCAGACACCACAGGCAGTCGCATGGCTCTGCCCTTTATACCCTCTCCATAATCCCCAGAATTTAATTATCTGCAGCTGGCAAAAATCATGCCTCTGTTAGTGCAGGAGGCAAATCATAATCACCTGCTGTAAAGCAGTCTCCTATCCCACACCTGGGATTAAAACAAAAACTTACTCCCATAACTTAAATTCTCACTGCAGGTATATGGAAACCTCTGGTTTTTCAGTCCAAGTAAAACTTTAGTCAGAGCGGATAGTGGAAATGAGAGAGGGGCACACTGAAAATTAAAAATCTAAGATAATTAAATATATGTAATGTATTTTAAGAAAGAGTTTGAACAGATGCACCCTGCATGGGCAGACAACTGCTCTTAGAAGAAAGGGGTTATTAACTGAAAATATCAGTGCTAGCACTAGATAGAACTCTGAATTATTGGTCAGAGAATCCCCAGAGGCACCTAAAATATGAACTGTTACCAATAAATAAGTAGATGGTAAGACCCCATTGTTTAAGACACCATTCTTTTTGGATGGATTATATATATATATGTAAAACATCCATCTCAAATTAACCAAGAGACCCTCTCTCAGCTGACTAGCTTACATATTGTTAGAGGTGATATTCAGGTTGTGGTAGAACAACAGTCTTACAAAGTACTGGATCCTGCATCTTACAGTACCAAACTAACAGGCAAAATGTACAGGTTGCTGCAATAGTAGCATAAGAGTTATGGGATAACTTTTCCTTGCCAGTAGCAGGCCAGCTGGACAGGTTCTGAAAAAAAAAAAAAAGATTTCTGGCCATTGGAGTTTGGCTTGGAGCTCCATTGCCCCATGAACCTGGCCATCCTGCTTCATTGTGAGCAGTGGGTGTAATTTAATGGATCAGGGAAGTCCCAGGGAATCTAAATCATCTAGATTAAAGAGAAATGAATCTCATCATTTTCCCCTTTGACACATAAGTTTCCCTAACATGTCCTTGGAGTCACAGAAGAATTTGATCACATAGTTTACCATCAGATGAAAAAGATGGACATTACTAGTTTGTCCTGTGAAAGTCTGCCTTCTGGTGACCAAAATTGTAGTCAAGGAGAAGAAACAGTGACCTTTGAAGATGTGGCTATGGATTTTACCCAGGAAGAATGAACTTCACTGGATCCAATTCAGAGAAATGTATACAGAGAAGTGATGCTGGAGAACTACCAGAACCTGGCCACAGTAGGAGGTCAGATGTTTAAACCCAGCCTGATTTCTTGGTTGGAGCAGAAAGTAGAGCTGACAGTAATGGAGCAAGGAATTCTCCAAGAATAGGAAGTGCACCTTAAGACAAAAAGGACAGCACTTCAGCATGATGTATTTTGGTCAGATATATCAAATGTGATGCAACTGGCAAGAGAACACAGTGGAGGGGAGAGGGCGGGGTGGCAGGCATGGGGAAGGGAGAAGCAATAGGGGTTTGTTTTTGTTGTTTTTGTTTGTTTCTTTGTTTTTTGGAGGGGAAATTGGAAATGGAGAAATTCGCATGTAAATAAAGAAAATATCTA